>NW_004949095.1:10528071-10538262 GCF_000317375.1 Microtus ochrogaster
ATCTATCTATCTATCTATCTATCTATCTATCTATCTATCATCTATCTATCTATCTATCTATCTATCTATCTATCTATCTATCATCTATCTGTCTGCCTGTTTGCCTCTCTGTGTGTGTATGTGTGTGTGTTTGTGCACATGTGTGTATGGAGGCCAGAAGACAATTTTCAGGAGTTAGTTTTCTCATTTTACCTTGTGGGTCCTGGGGATGGAATTCAGGTTGTCAGGCTCAGTAGGAAGCTATCTCGCTGGCCCCTGTTCCCTTTATAGTTAAATTCTTGCTTAAAACAGTGCAAGAGGATCATTCTAGGACTTTCCTATTGCTACTATAACAACAGATTTGTAATAATCAGGCATAGGACAGAAGTCCAAAATCAGTTTCATGGGACTAAAATCAGGGTGTCAGCAAGCCTTATCTGTGTCTTTTGGGCCTAAGTAGAACCTATTATTTTCTCTTTTTCTGGCATCGGGAGTGGCCCGCATTCTTTGGTTCCCAATTCTATATTATTTTAACTTTCTCTTTCATCATTACAGACTCTTTTCTGGTGCCCACAATCCTACTTTTCTTTCACAAGGATCTCTGTGATTGTATTGGATTTGACAGAAGAATCTGGGGCCTTTCCCCATATCAAAAATCTTTTATTTAATTGTAGCAAATGCCATGGTTGACAGAAAAATGATCTATGAGAAGCAAGAAGGGAATTTGATTGGAATGACTTAGTGGATGCTGGTTCGAACTTCTAGAATCTGATCCTGAGAAGTTTATTGTAAACATATTTAAGCACAGAACTATTTGGAAAGAAGTTTTCTGGTGTAATACTCTCCACTGTGCACAAGGAGGCATAATTACATCAAAACTCAGACTACGAGTCACTTCTTCCAAGAAGATGGGTTCTACAAATAGGTTACAAGTGCTATCTTAAGGGCCAGGGAAGGGTCTGGTATGGCTTTGGTCATACAGATAGTGTAGAGGTCATTTGAGCTATCAGCCTCTTCTGGTCCTGCTTGTTGGAGCTCTGAAGAGCTCTTGGCCAGGCAGACTATGCAAAGGGCTCCTAGACTATTAGCTCCCTCTGGTCCTGCTTGTGGGAGCTTGCTATAACCTGGCCCTTTCCAAAACTGCAGAACATCAGGCAATTAAACACCTCCATTCCCAGCCTTCCGGGTGGAAAAACAGGTTATACCTATTTTTCCTTGAAAAGACAACCCTGTGTGTTTAACACTCTTGACTTCTCTTGAGTTATCCGTGAGCGTGAGGACCTTTGTGCTCCCAGCATTAGAAACTTAATTTGCTATGTAATGTCACAGAGTTATAGGTTCCAGGGGACAAATACCTTTTGCAGCCTACCACATACATGTCATAGCTTCACCTTTTGTCTGGGGTGAGTTATTTATGTGGGGCAGCGTGAGGCAGAATGTTGGGAAGAATTCTGGCTAGGGTTGGCACACTAGAAAGCCACAGGGCTGTTTCTAAGTGGCTATGAGGTCTTGGAAAAAGCATTTAAATTCTCCTGGGTCTGATGATTCTCATACTTTATATAACCCTGATACTTTCCTGAAAATATGAAGAGAATATTTTGCTCATGCAACAGCCTTGCTCTGTCATTACAACCAGGGCATCATGAGTTCTAAGCCACACAGCCCTCTTTAGATTTATAACTATTCTTTTATTTAAAAGCTTGTGCTCCTACCATCAAGCCCATGTTGATTTCTAGAAAGAACGTACCACTTCTTATACGCAGACAGCATAGCAACTACACCTAATATTTACCTCTGGGCCCATACATTAGAAAAACCCTCTTGAAAGTAAGTTTCAAACAGACATAATCAGAAATATGAAACATATTGCTGAGGGTGCATGCAAAACATTAAATACAAATAGCTGGGGCCATGGGAAAAAGGTTGCGGCAGGATGTAAACTTAGTTGTACTTGAAAAGTATCATATACAAAGCACACAGCTGGACTTGAGTTCCTCACAAGGATCAAAATTAAGTGTTAGACAAAAAAAAACCCAAAAAACAAAAACCCTCAACTAGTCAAACAAGCATACAGTTTATGACATGTGATTTCTGGAAGGCATTATGAAAAATGAAAGAGCAATTTTCTAATAAATCAGTTCCACTCAATCGGCTTCTGCCTGGATGTGCCGAACCTGACTCTTTTAACTCTATTTTTGGGTTGTAAGATTTTCCATAGAAGATTTAATCTTCTCTTCTCGTTGTAATAGCTTTTCTCGTCAAGGTGGAACTTGGGTTTGCTTGACATCGTAACCACAAGCCAGAAAAGCTGCTTTTTTCCAAGATCTGAGCTCCTCATTGAAAACTCTTGGCAGAGACACTGACAGTAGTGCCCTGCTTTGGCTGCTTTGCCCCGAAAGGCTAGGCATCCTTCTCTTGCAATGAGTATTTGCCATCATGCAAGCCTGTCTTGCTTTCCATAGAAAATGCACAGAGAGCTAAACTTATTTTATTTACTTGGAGTTAAATAAAGGCCTTATTGTTGGCAAGTTATGATGCTTGTTTTATTTGACCATTATAGAGAATAATCTCAATGGAAATGTCGTTAGGGAAGCAGGCACCCATTTGCTCAATAATCATCACCCAATCTGGTCTCACCCTCAGCATCACCACAGAGTCAAGTTTACTGCCAAGCCCATCAGGCATTAAGGTGAGAAGCATGAGTTTGTAGCAGGTCCTATGCAGATTCTAACTCTGAGACAGTGGAGTCTTATCTATATCCCAGCTCACACAACACAGGTATTCACCAGGCAAGTTCATGGTGTTACAAAGTGAGGGGTTTTGCTTAAGGTTTCTTCTAGCTTATGGCCAGCCTTTACCCTTTCATATGCTCAGCTGGAGGGAGATTGCTCAGTGCAGTATGCATGGAGTTGAGAGGGAAATGGGTCAGAGTAAGACTCTGTGCGGTGGAGAAGTGGGGATGGAAACAGAGTGGTGACTCAGTGGTTGAGCACTTGCTACTCTTTCAGGAGATCTGAAGTTGGTTCCCAGGACTCATGCTGGCTAGCTCATAACCAGCTGTGAATCCATCTTCTGGCCTCTGTGGGGGCATCTTTACACACACACACACACACACACACACACACACACACACACACACACACACCCCATGACAAATTACAATTTAAGAAAGTCCCTGTTATCTGCTTCACCTTTTCTCCCTAGCATATATTTATTGTGTAAACAACGCCTTCTATTGTGGCCGGTTCACATATGCTTATCACAGGCTTTGATGACACTCACCTCCCCCATCACTCCCTGTTACTCCCCTCCCTGAGCCCATTCTCTTCCCTGGCGGTCCTGGTACTTGCATGTCTTTCACTAGACATTTTGATTGCAGTTCTTAATTCATTTAAAACACAGTCCTCTAATTCTGAAGCCTGAAAACTGTGTTTCTGATTTGACAAACATTCTAAAAGGTAGAAAAGAATTAAATGTTGGCTAGGTTTACTATTCTTTTAAGAATATTGAAAATTTTTTTTGACAGTTTCACACATGTATACCATGTATTTTGATCATACTCACCCCCCTTTGCCCTTCTTGTGATTCTCCCACTTCTGTTGAATCATTTCTTCCTAATAAGCCCTCATTCCACTTTCATTTATTTATTTATTTATTTTTGACACATGTGAGTGATCCACTCAGTTTAGTTAAAATGGTTTGAATAATATACAATACAGTGTAAGAAAGGACAGAGGGGAAAGGAGAAAGGGAGGAGTAAAGGACTGGGGAATGAAGAGCACAGTGGAGGACTGAAGGCAGGGAGGATACTGAACATGAACGGTCCTCTGAAAAGCCCCCTGAAAGCCTACTGCGGTAGAAGCTTCCTAAAATACACACACATATAAAAGGACTTTAAATGCAATCACCATATGATGGTGGATATAACACCCTAACTAGACATTGTATGATACCACATAAAAGCCCTAGTATGTACCAGTGGTAGATTATACCTCTTTGTGTCATCAGCCAAAGGGATCCCACAGACCCCTAACATCAGAGGCTACTGCCTATGCTATTAGTTACCCTCCACAACTTGAGAGTGAGACCCCCATTGCTGAAGACACTATATAACTACAGCCTAAAACAGAGAGGAGTAAGCATCACTAATACTGGCTAGTGTTCACAGTGCTAGAAGGTGTTATACATGCTACTGGAGAGAAAAGGGATCATCAGTTTCAGCCAGTTACAAGCTCTGCAAGCTGTAATAGTGACCTGCCTGTAAGACAGGCTCACTGGTACAATAGTGGTACAGATAGTATGGCAGTGACAACTACTTTTGATTGAATTTCAGGCCCACTCCATGAGATGGAACACATATCTGACACTGTTTTTTTTTTGTTTTGTTTTTCGAGACAGGGTTTCTCTGTGGTTTTGGAGCCTGTCCTGGAACTAGCTCTATAGACCAGGCTGGTCTCGAACTCACAGAGATCCGCCTGCCTCTGCCTCCCGAGTGCTGGGATTAAAGGCGTGTGCCACCATCGCCCGGCTATCTGACACTGTTATAATGAGACCAAGAACCCCAGACTAGATAAGTCGTGAGTCCAAGGGAAAACCAGGTACCGTTATACCGCTAATAAACATAGCAATAAAATGTCTCCTAATGATGTATTGCTATATCCATAGATCAGTGAACCACTCAACCCTCCCAGAGAAGTTTCCTTTTGCACTATCTGGACAACATGTAGACAGTAAGACTTTAGAGTGTTCTGCTCTGAATGGGAGTCTTTACCACACCCCCTTCTGGGTTCAGAGATCCACATGGAAGATGGTGTGGGAAGACTGCAGGAGCTAGAGGTGGTGGGTGGCTTCAAGGAAGTAGTGTTTTCTAGACACAACAGGACAGATGCACATGAGCTCACAGAGACTGAGACAGCACACACAAGATACGCACAAGTTTAAGACAGACAGAATCCCAGCACGGAGAGGAAGGGAACACAAAGTACAGTCCCATCCTCCTCCCCTCGCCAAGAAGATCTTCCCAAATCATAGCTACTAGGAGGGGGAAGACACGTTTTCTTCGATGACGTGACATTGGGTATATCAACCACACTCCAGTGTCCATGCTCAAGAGATGTTGGCTAACACAATTAGATCCATGATTACTAGTATTTTTTTTTCCTTTTCTTTTTAAGGGAGAGAAAGAACAAGAATTTGATGGGGAGGGAAGTGGGGAGAGCTGGGAAAAGTTGGGGGATGGGAATGAATATGATAAAAATTTACTGCATGAAATTCTCAAAGAATAAAAAAAGTAAACAAAAAATATTGTCTACATGAGCATGGGTGAAGGATTATTTACTGGAGTATGGGCTCCTTCTTCCCCTAACAACCATTAGCTGCCAATAGATTGTCTGGGAAGGGTAATGCCTCATGAGCCCTTCCTCATCCATGACGGAGTGCTGATGGGTCTCATTGTGCACAGTTTGTGCTGGTAACTGCAGCTGCAGTGCCTTGCTCAGAAGTGTCTCACAGCGCCCTCTTCCCTCTTCTCTAGCTTTTACACCCTTTCCACCCTGTCTTCCATGACATTCCCTGAGCCTTCAAGGGAGTGAGATGTCTCATTTAGGGTTCAGCCCTCCAAAGTCATTTATTCTCAGAACTTGGAGTCGTTATGAGTATCTGCATTAACCACTGCCTACAGCAAAAAGCTTTTCTAACCAAAAAAGAGAGAAACACTAATCTATGAGTAGAAACATAAACATTTGGGAGGCAGATGGACTCTATGTTAAAGAAATTATAGCCAAATCCCCTAAGTCTAGAGAAGGAAATATCCAAACAAAAAGCACATTTGGAACTCTAATAGTCATGACCAGATAAGAACATACTTATGTTTTTATTATATATAACTATTTATAGTCTGTAACATATAATAGTTATGATGCCAAAATACAAAGAAGAGAAGCTGTATAAAAACCTATAGGGAAAAGTACCAAATCATCTACAAAATTAAACATCGCAGAATATCATATCTCTCAGCACCAACCCTAAAAGCTGGAAAGAAATGAAATGATATATTTCAAGTCCAGAAAGTATGGAACTGCCAATTAAGATGGTGATATCCAGAAATCTATCTCTTAAAATTGAGAGGAAAAATAAAGAAATTTCTGTTTTTAACTTTTAAAAATAGTATTTTATTTATTCTTTGAGAATTTAAAAAATGTGTGCAAGATATTTGATTATATCCACTCCTTCCCATTTCTCCCCTTCTATCCCCCAATCCTTCCAACACATCCTCCCAATTTCACTTTTCCTTCTCTTATTCCTCCTCCTTCTCTTCCTCTTCTTTCTATTTTATATCTTAGTGAGTCCAATTAGTGCTGGCTTAATGCCCGTGGTTTGGGGTCATTCACTGGAAGCCTTGCCACCTACCCACCAGTTGACATACCCCCAGGAAAAATGACATACTCTCCCCTAGAAGTCATCACTTTTCAATAAATTCTAAGCTTGAATGTCTTCTAGTGATGCTAGAATATTGACTGGCTTGATCTTATTCAGGTCTTGTACAGGTGATCACAGATACTGTGGGGTTATGAGTGAAATAGCCATACCATATTCTGCAGAAAGGATTTCACATCAACTTCCTTTCCTACAGGTCTTACGTTATTTCTGTTTTCTTTTCTGTGATGTGCCCTGAGCCTTGGCAGATGTGTATGTGTGCGTATTGACTTAAGTGTCCCACTTAGGGCAGAACACTTGCAGTCAATTGTTTTTAGCATTATTCACTAATTGAGAGTCTCTATTTGACTGCTCCCCACTACAAAAATAAATGTTTCTCTGACAAGGGTAGAGAGTGCTACAAATCTAGGGGTATAAGCATAACTATTTAGAGAGCAGTTTAAGACAAGCACAAACTAGACCAGCTCATGCTAGCAGTGCAGAAGATTCTCAAAGGAATGGTGTGCTCAGAGAAGAACTCAAGAGTTTCAGCCAAAAGAACACAGGAAACAGTGAGATTTGATAAGAGGAATAGATTAACAGACAAGGGCTGGAAAAAAAGAAGAATCTGTCATGTCAAACACAGTAGATGAGCAAAACACCAATATGGATGGGGAGAGAAAAGAGCAAATATGCTCTGAGTAGCCATAAAAACCACCAACAAGAGGATAGAAATCAGTAAACCTTTCTCAATAATAACCTCAGATGTAAGTGGCTTCCACTCAGTTATAAAGACATGCGGACTAGATGGCTGGCTTCAAATGCTAGATCCAATTGTCTACTTGTTCTAGAAAACTCACCTAACTAGAAGAGACAGCCATAGAGTAAGTCAAAGGATGGAAGTTAGCCTATTGAGAAAATAGACGCCCAAACCAGGCTGGCATAGTTAATTTGTTATTCTGATGAAGTAGCATTCAAATCAAAGTTAGTCAGGAGAGATAAAAGGTACATTACATATCATTATGTAGCTCGTTTATTAAGAGTATAACAATTTTAATTGTTTGTCCACCAAATGTTAGAGCTCCCATTCTTTTAGCATAAAGCAAGAGGGCACAGCAGGTCAGACAGGTCATGATACAACAGCAGTGAGTGATTTCAACTCCCAGCTGTTATCTTCAGGTAGGTCAACCAAATTGAGATAAAAGTCAACAAAAATTCTGCGAGCTAAACTACATTATAGGAAAAAAGGACTTAATGTATCTCTATTAGTATTGTTGCTTACAGATACAGAATATATATTCTCATATTCTCTATGGAGCCATTTCTAAAATTGATCACATTCTAGGTGACAAAGAAACCTTAACAGATACAAAAGACTGAAAATATTTTGTCAGATCATGGTGTAATGAAATTGGAAATCAACAGCAAGATAAACTACAGACACTCCACAAATGTTTGGAGGTTTAAGTTCCCCTTTTGAATTACTAGTGTGTCATTAAAGATAGCAGGGAGTAAATTTAAAGGTGCTGGAATCAAATGAAAATGAAATACAGCTTACTAAGGTCTTTCAGCCATAGATAAAGCAGTTTTTTCCCCCATGGAAGACATTGGTTGTATTATTTTATGTAAAGATAAAGCAGTTTTAAGAAGAAAATTTGAGTGTTGATATTGAAAAAATAGATATCAAATAACTTAATGATTGTCTTAGTTAGGGTTTCTATTGCTTTGATGAAACCTCATGACAAAAAGCAAGTTGGGGAGGAAAGAGCTTATTTAGCTTACACTTCAGCATTGCTGTTAATCACCAAAGGAAGTCAGCACAGGAATTCAAACAGGGCAGGATCCCGGAGACAGGGGCTATGCAGAGGCCATCGAGGGTTTCTGCTTCCTGCCTTGCGTCCCCTGTTCTTGTTCAGTCTGCTTTCTTATAGAACCCAGGACCACCAGCCCAAGGGTGGTACCACCCACCTTGTGCTTGGCCTTCCCCCATTGATCACTAATTGAGAAAATGCCTTACAGCTGGACCTCATAAGGCTCCTTCCTCTGATGACTCTAGCTTGTGTCAACTGACATACAAAACCAGTTAGTACAATGATGCAATCAAAGTCGGAGAAAAACAAAATCAAGCCAAACCTAGAAGCCATAGGCAGAAAAAAAAAAAAAAGAAAAATTAGGGCAGAGATTAATGAAATACAGACCAAGAGAACTATACATAAATTCAACCAAACGAAAAGGTATTATTTGAAAAGATGAAACAAGAATAACAAACACAAATCTAAGCCAAAGAAAGAAGGATAAAGGGGGTTTGAGAGATGGCTCAACGGTTAAGAGCACTGACTGCTCTTAACTGACCTGGGTTCGATTTCCAGCACCCACATGGCAGCTAACAACTGTCTGTAGCTTCAAGATCTGATACCCTCACATACACATGCAAACACCAATGTACATAAAATAAGAATAAATAGATTATTCAAAAAAGAAAGAAGAAAGAAAACCCTCAAATTAATAAAATCAGAGACAGAAAAGGGGGGGTTAGAGCAGATTTCCATAACATTTAAACGATCACTGGGGGGGGGGGGGATACTTCAATAACTTGTGCTCCAAAAGCTTGATTTTGTTTTTCTAAGACTTTGAATCCAGTATCACTCTAATCTCAAATATCCAAATATGGGCATACTGACAGATAAGGACATAATGCATGAAAAAACTAGATGAATTTCTCTGAGGATCATGGATAAAAAAATTTCTCAATAAAATACTTGCAAATCAAATTCAAGAACATATTAAGAAGATTACACACCATGACCAAGTTGGGTTCATTCCAGACATGCAAAATTTGTTTGAGCTATGAAAATCAGTAAATGTAGTAACACATTTACTACATTACTGAAATCATACAATCATCTTAATGGATGGATAAAAAGCCTTTATTAGAGCTTGTTATGTCCTTATTTTGTTTTATAATATGATACTGCTGTTCTGTACAATCATTACTTTATATGTGTGCATGTTCCTGTGTGTAAGTGTGGGCACATCCTTGCCTTGGTGCATGTGGAGGTATTGGTCCTTATCATCCACCTGTTCGAGGCCGAGACTTGTTTTTCACCATTGTGGCTGCCAGGATAGCTGGCCCAGGAGTTCCTGTGGGTTGCTTGTCCTGTCTTTGCCTCTCGTCTCATTGTAAGGGTGTTAGAATTACTGTTCTACTGGCTCTGATCTTTCTGTGAGTTCTGCGGGTTTGACTCTCAGTCTATGGATGTCTTTACCAGTGAGTGTTGTTTCTTGGGGACAACAGAGTGCTGAATCCTTTTTTAATTCACTTATATTTTTATTGGTGAGTTGAATTTATATGTATTTAAGAAAATCCTGAGATAGGTTTACAAACTCCTGTAATTTTTGATGGTTGTGTTTATGGTTGATTATTAATTTTTTAAACTTTTTGCCTATTATTATCAAAGGCTTGCTGATTTTCTAGGCTGCGTAAGGTAGATTATTTCTCAGGTCTTTTTTGTTGTTGTTCATCTAGTCTTCTTATCAAATGTATTTGTTCCTAGACTACTAAGACTGGCTGTCTTCCTTCCCTGTGGATAGTGTTCCTTTAAATATTTTCTACAGTGTTAGCTTGGAGGTCTTTAGTTTGTGTTTGAAGTGTTCTTATTTCTCCACCAATTTACCAGCTTACCTCATGGAGTGACACTGGGAATGTCAACCACTCTCCAGGACAGGCCTCACATTCAGGAGAGAGAGAGAGAGAGAGAGAGAGAGAGAGAGAGAGAGAGAGAGAGAGAGAGAGAGAAG
>NW_004949095.1:10538362-10550886 GCF_000317375.1 Microtus ochrogaster
AGAGAGAGAGAGAGAGAGAGAGAGAGAGAGAGAATATGAGAACATGAAGTAAGGTGGCCTGGGATTGGGGTTGGGGAGGAATTGTGGCGAAGAATATGGTCAAAATATATTGTTTAAAATTTTTAAAAATAAGAAAATGAAAACAAAAAATATTTGCTGGATATAGTAATCCTGTTTGGAGTTATTTACTTTCTAGGTTTGGAATACATCATCCCTTGCTTTTCTTGTCTTCTAAGTCTGATGATTTGTTTGCTTTTGTAAGTGAATTGGTATTTTCCCCTTTACAGTTTTTAATGTTGCTTCTGTGCTTCCATGTCACGGAGATGTCCTTCTCTGGTGATGATTATTTCAGATTTAAATACCCCCTGGGTTTTGATATCCATTTCTTCCTTTTAATTTGGAAAAAAAGTCTTTGATTTTATTGATTTTTCTTTATGCCTTTAGTTTTTATAATCTCCCACTACACCAAGAATTCTTCTAGTTAATCTCTATTGTATTACAGACATTTTAAACATTTTCATTATGTTTGTATATATGTATATGTATGTCAAGGAAATATTATATTCAAACAACAATGAAGAAGTGTGTGTGTCCCCTTGAGACAATGCCTTACTCTGTAGCTTAGGATTATCTGGAACTCATTCTTCTGGTCTTTGCCTCCAGTATTCTGGAATTACTGTGTGGATTTATATTACACCCAGACAGGAAAGTTGTTTTTTAAGGAAGTGAATACTCTTGACATTCAAAACTGCTTTTTGGGGTTTTGATGTGGTTCACAGTAGTACACTGATGTGATTTGTTACATTACTCTTGTGTTATCTAGGATACAGAAAGCCAGAGTCAGTAAATGAAGTGAGTCTGAATCTTACTTAGTCTCAAAATTGGGATAATCTCCTCTCAAAAACCTGTTTCATATAAGCCGCTTACCTTTTCGCTTCAATGGTGATGCTATCTGATCCTGGTGTTCAGTTTTGTTATTGATTGACCACAAAACCCGTTTCTTTCTTATAATCGTATTGAATCAGAAAGTCAAATACTGAAAGGCTTCAAAAGGAAAACTGTGCTGGAGAGATAGTTTAGTGGTTAAGAACAAATACACTCAGCCCTTACAGAAGACCTGAGTTTGGTTCTCAGTACCGTGTCCCATAGCTCACAGTGCTCTGTAGCTCTGGCTCCAGGGAATTCGACCAGGCACCTGGATTCCTAGGGTACCTGCAATCATGAGCATATACTCACATGCACACATACACATAATTAAAAATAAAATGAATCTTCTAAAAGGAAAAGAAAAAAAATTTAGGAATACGAAACCTACTAATACATTAGCAATGATCATCAGACAACAGAGAATGCCAGAATTAAAGCATAATATGCTTTGCACATTAATTACTCTAAATGTGAAAATAGTAGACAAAGGAGATGGAGAAGGCAAGAGGAAGAGCAGAAGTAAAACAGGTTAAGTGAATGAAAAGCAAAAGAGGAGAAGAATGTCAAGGTGGGGAATGGAAAAGATCAAGAGGTCAGAAATTTTTTTTAATAAGAAACATAAAAAAGAAAATATTTTTCCCCAATGCAGAGGAAAATCATTGAAATAAAAATTAGACAAATGCAAGATAAGGAAAACAATGAATCATGAGTTACAAGATCAAGATAAAATTATAGTTACAGTAGGAAGAATATAAAAGGGAAGACAGTCTAAATGAAAAAAGAATACAAGACTGCACCACAATGAAGAAAAATGAGAAAATAAAATTAAGTAAATATTTATGTAGTAGGGAGCTGCGGGTTGCATTCCGCCACCCAGCTCCCGCCACCGGATAGCTTTACCCTAAATAACAACACACAAACTGTATTCTTTTAAACACTGCTTGGCCCATTATATCTAGCCTCTTCTCGGCTAACTCTTGCACCTCGACTAGCCCATTTCTAATAAAGTGTGTAGCACCGAGGTGCGCTTACCGGGAAGATTCTAGCCTACGTCCATCCTGGGCCAGAGCTTGATCGCGTCTGCCTCAGAGAGCAGAGCTATTGCGTCTGCCCGGGAGAGGGGAGCATGGCATCTCTGCTCCAGAGCAGAGCTGTCGAGTCTGAGCTCACTTCCTCTTCCTCCCAGCATTCTGTTCTGTTTACTCCACCTACCTATGTTCTAACCAATAAAACGGGCCAAGGCAGTTTCTTTATTTTTTAACCAATGACCTTCCTCCATCATATTTATGTGTATGAAAGGGCAAAAGGAAATAAAATATAAACATTAAAAATATGACAAAGTAAAGATACTGTTAACATTTTACTAAAAGTCAAAGAGAGATGCACAAGGGCAGAAAACAAACAAATACACACGAGGAAAGAAAGATGACATTGAAAGATGGCCTGTTGTTTCTGCTTCTTCTTCTAGGTCCTTGAAATCCGTAGTCGGCCTGGTGCAGTCCAGGTGGGAGTGTGATGGCTTGAGATCATTGATTCTTGTCTTCCCTGAGTTTCTGCTGGCGTGAAGTGTCCACAGTGGTCTCCAGAGCTGTCTGCATGGTAGTGGTTTTTCTTATTTGTGTACTAGGGGCCTCTAATGGCTACATGCAGTTCTTTGCTTTGTGAGACTGACAGGTTCTCTTAGCTTTCTTAGACTATCCTGGTTGTGCTGGTGTTCCAGCGAGAGGGTGAGACACAGCCATGACACTGAGATCTCTACAGACAGAGGACTTGTCTTCATTCAGACTTTGAACATCTTTTCACTATTTATCTGTTGAGAAGATGAGCTCTTCACTTACACGGCACTGAAGTATGGATAAATGGCTGCAGAAGCTGATCCCTCCATAGACCTCAGGCTCAGGCCTACTGAATTCTGGCTATTCTCAGTTGATGTTGTCTGCTCTCAGCCACAGAAAACTGGGTTACGTATTTAGTTGCTGGAGCTGGGCCTCTTGGGAGCCTGTTCTCTGACTTTCAATACTTTCCTGCTCTCCACAGCTTCCCCTTTAGTGTAATCTATGCCTACTGGTTCGAGGCGTGTAAAGTTAGGGTCTCTGACTTGTGGTTGTTCTCTGTTCTCCAGCACCAGCATAGTTTAGTTTGAAGCCATAAGATCTCATTCAAGATGGCACCCAGCCCTTCCCTTCAGGTCACACAGAGTGACAAAATGGGATTCCTGACATGGTTGACCCACTCAACTGAGAAATGACTTTCTCACTAAAATCTGCAGCTGGGTTTGAGGCTTGTGTGACTTCTAGTGCTCCACCCTCCTCTATAAAACTACCAATCTCTTTTCAGTGGGGCCTTCTAGAGGACATCTCGGTTGTGGTTTCTGGAATCCTTTCCCGCTCCCTAGCACAGGGTTAGAGCTGTGTTCAGCTTGGCCTCTCTTCTGTGGTTACCCATCTTTTTCTTGTCAGTTGCTGTATTTGTGGGTTTCTAAAGTACTTCCTTTCTTCTCTTTGGGACAGAGAATTCTATTATTTTTAAAAGCGATATTCTTTGAGAATTTGGCACAATATATTTTGCTCATATTCAACTCCCAACATCCCACCTTCCTACCCACCCAACTTCATTTCCTGCTCTATCTCTCTCTCTCTCTCTGTCTCTGTCTCTGTCTCTGTCTCTGTCTCTCTGCCTCTGTCTGTCTGTTTGCCTATCTATCTTTCTCTACTCACTGAATACAGTTTGTGTTGCCATAACTCTAGGTTATGTTTATGGGGTCTGTCCCAGAGTGTAGTTGACCTACCAGGGACCACACCCTTAAGGAAAAACTCATTCCCAGTAGCTACTAAATGCCAATAGCTCCTTAGGTACAGGTGGGATTTTGTGACCATCGCCCCCTCCATGCTGAGAGTTTATCAGGCTTGAGGTTGCTTAGATCCTTATGTATGTGAATTCACACATGCAACCACCCAGTTGTGTTTGGGAAAGACTGTTTCCTTGTAATCATCCACAGCCTCTGGTTATTATCTTTCTACCCACCCCTCTGTGATGATCCCTGAGCTTTGAGAGGAAAGAGAAGATACAGATGTCCCCTAAGTGGGGGCAGATCACTCCACACCCTCTAATTCTTTGCACATTGACAGGTTGTAGGCCTCTGTGTTAATTTCCAGGTACTGGAGAAGAAACTTCACTGATAAAGGTTGAGAGAAATGCACTAACCTATGGGTGTAGCAGTTTGTTATTAGAAGTTAGTTTGATATTATGTCCATTTAACAAATAAGAACAATAGAATTTCCCCTAATGACATGACCTTTTTAGCTACAGATTCAAGGCCCCAATAATGGTCCCAAGTATAGGTTCCATCTCATGAACTGGCCTAGATTTAATACGAAAGGTGTTAGTTGCTCTCAGAACATTTGTGACACGATTGCACCAGTGGATATATCTTGCTAGAACAGTCATTGTAGTTCATTGGGTTTGCAGCTGTGTGCAATCAATAATTGCTTTTCTTTACTTTCCCCCATACTAGTGTGTGCAGCACCTTTCAACATTATGGAAGCTACACAGCAGGAATGAAACTTCTAAGTCAGTACCCACTTGATCTCTTCCTGTTTTCTCCCTGATTACACTGATTCTTTTTTTATGGAGTCACACGGAGGCAGCCTCGATTTCACCATTTCCCCAAAAAGTCTCTATTTACACACTATTACACCTACTATGTCATGAGTATGAGGTGCTGTGGGACAATGGTTTGTACCCTGTAAATTGTATTTTAATAAAATGCTGGTTGATCAGTAGCCAGGCCGGAAGTAGAGGCAGAACAACCAGGCAGGAAGTAGAGGCAGGGCGACGAGAATAGGAGACTTCTGGGAAGAGGAAAGTTTATTCTGCAGTTGTGACCCAGCCTCAGAGGAAGCCAGATGTGACTGCCTCGCCACGTGGCTAACTCAGACAAGAATTATGGGCTAATGTAAGATAGAAGAATTAGTCAATAAGAAGCCTGAGCTAATGGGCCAATCAGTTTATAACTATGTAGACCTCTGTGCATTTCTTTGGGGCTAAATAGCTGTGGGGCCTGGTGGGACAGAAAACCTCAGTCAACAATGAGGTCTTAATCTTCTCTAGTATCTACTCCTATTTCTTTGTGTATGTATGTTGAAGATTTTATTGTGTAGGGTTTTACCTTGGATAAGTTGTGGATGGAATTTTCTTTTCCTGGTTTAATTCTTGGAAAGTTCCTTATCTTTAGGTCAATGACTTTTTTTTAGTGTTGATTTTGTGTCCTACTACTTTGGTGACCATTTTAGGGTGGGGGGATGGGAGGTGGGAGGTGAAAGGTGGGGGAATTGGGAAGTGGGGCTTGAGGGATGGGAGGTGGGGGATGGAGGATTTCTGGTGGTGACTTTGGTGACTACAGCTGCCATAAACCACTCAGCTCTAAGTAACACTTAGTATGCTTATTTACTTATCAAACTTGACTTGTGTATCAGACTCTATCTATCTATCTATCTATCTATCTATCTATCTATCTATCTATCATCTATCATCTCCCTGGGTAATTTTCATGAATAGGGACCAGTGTAGGAAGTAAGAACTTTGTTGATCATCTGACCACCACAAAACCTTTCTGTGACGGGTAGGCAAAAATAGCATTCCTGCTAGTGTAAAGCTGGTGTCCAATAGTCCTGGAAATAGCTGGTATTTATTGTTTCCTACTGCATAGTTACTGTGAAGGAAGACAGTAGGTACTTTAATGTGAATTTTTGGGGTTTGCTAGGCTCCTTGAGATGTGGTTTCTTAGCCACTGAGTCATTTTGCTGGTCTCTTCTGTTCCATTTTAAACTTTAACATTGAGATTTCTTATAACTTTTTAAAAAAAGGAACAAATTTTTAGATTTCTTTTTTATGTGCAATTTTTATTTGATTGTGTTTTTCCCCCTAATTTTTTTTATTCATGACAAGGGGAAAGGTGCTAATAAAACAAACTTTATTCCTTTTAGAGATTGTCATTGTGATAACAGAGTGAATGCAACTTTTCTGGCAGTATTTCCTAAGAAAAGCATAGCACAATTCTACCTTCAAAAAGAGAAGTTTGCTGTGGTTGAGTCCAGTTCAGGAGACTAGCAGGGTTGACATAACTTGAAAGGCTGAGACTTCTGGAGCTACAAATAATACCTCTTCTTCCTGTGATGGAGGAGGAAGGGAAGAACATTACCTTTGGTAGTCTCCAACAGGAAAGAACTAAAGTTTGTTAAGAAGGGGCAAGAATGCCACTTAAACTTGAGATTTTAACTAAATTTGAAATACACCATTTCCTATCAAGATATATTTCTTCTTTGAAATCCTCGTCAGCTATGCTCAAATAACAGGTTCTAAGTTCAGAGTTTTGGAGCTATGTTGTCAGCGCTTATATCAAATGAGCATCTCTTGGTGCCTTATTTGTGTGTTCTAGGAACTGTGGCCTCTCAGGGAGCAAACAAAAGGGAAACAGAGGGCATGCCTTGTGGAGCTGACAAGACCAGCCTCTTCTGGATGCTCACAAAGGGTCTTTTCCAGGAGCTGGACTTTCTGCCAATTATGCAGTTTTTTTCAGCCTCAGTCTTTTTGTTTGTAAACATCAATAATAAAATCAACTTTATGTTTTGAGGAGCAAATGAAAATATGTGAAGCTGTAATTATATTAAGTTAGTATTACTAAAATATCATAATAATATCATAAACCTGTTGTCTGAGTTTCTGTCCTGCCCAGTTCCTGTACTACCTGGTTCCTGCAGTCCTTAAGTCCCAAAAAAGTTACACAGAGGTCTACATTAACTATAAACTGATTGGCCTATTAGCTCAGGCTTCTTATTAACTCTTATAATGTATATTAGCCCATTATTCTTGTCTATGTTAGCCATGTGGCTCAGTACCTTTTTCAGCGAGGCAGTCACATCTTGCTTCTTCTGTGGCCAGGTCAGAACTGCCGAGGAATGGGCTTCCTTCTTCCCAGAATTCTCCTGTTCCCATTGACTCGCCTCTTCTTCCTGTCTGGTTGTCTTGCCTATACTTCCTGCCTGGCTACTGGCCAATCAGCTTTTGTTTAAAATATAATTGACAGAATATAGTCATTTGTCCCACACCACGTAAACCTTGTTATTAATGTCAATTATTAATTAAAATTTAGTGCTAACATTTAGTGATATGAAATCACTAAATATGAAATGAAAATTATTTGAAAAACATTTTGCTCTTTTAAAAATATTTTTGAAAGTTTTATTTTCTTTTTTATGTATATGTGTACTTTTTGCCTTCATGTATGCTCACAGAAGCCAGAAGAGGGTGTTGGTTCCCCTGGAACTGGAGTTACTGTTATTAATTATTATGTGAGTGCTGGGAACTGAACCCTAGTCCTTTGGGAGAGCAGTGTGTGCTCTTAACCACTCAGAAGCTGACTCTCCAGCCCTGTTTTAGTGATAGGGTTTTGCTTTGTAGCCAAGGCTGGTCTGAATTTCACTATGTAGCATAGGCTAACCTTCACCCTGTAGTAATCCTCCTGCCTCAGCCACACTACTGAAAGAGCTATAGGTATGTGACACTGTCTTAGTTATTTTTCTGATGTTGGGATAAACCACAACAACCAATATTCAGAGTAAAAGGTTTCTTATTAGTTTACACTTTCTACTCCATCATCAGGGGAAGCCACGGCAGGAGCTCAGGGCAGGAACTGGAGGTGGGAACTGACTGAAGCAGAGACCATGAAGGGACACTGCTTACTGACTTGCTCTCAGAAACAGACATAACTAAACACATTTGATTTTCACAGAGATGGCGTAGAACACTGGGGACATCAGCATTGTCTTTTCAAATATTTAAACTCTGTGTTCATATGGAAAAGTGATAATTGACTGCTATCCCCCACCATATCCAGCATCAACCCCCAAGAAACCATTGCTCTACATGTGAAAAACCTAGGAGTAAAGATTCTAGGTGATGACTTAGGACACTCTCTTCAGGATTTGATGTAGGGGAAAGCTCTGCACGCCTTTAATCCCAGCACTCGGGAGGCAGAGACAGGCGGATCTCTGTGAGTTTGAGACCAGCCTGGTCTACAAGAGCTAGTTCTAGGACAGGCTCCAAAAACACAGAGAAACCTTGTCTCGAAAAACCAAAAAAAAAAAAAAAAAGACATGGATGCATGTGTACAGAAAGGAATGGTAGTGAGAGAGGAAGAGGGGGGATGGAGGGAGAGAAGAAGGGATGAATCATTTGATAATTCTGACTACAAGCAAAGAACTTCTACTTAGTAAAAAAAAAATCATTAAACAGTTAAAAAGTTGATAAAAAGATCTGTATGAGCTAATATCCAGAAATCAAAGAAGTCATAATCCATAAGGAAAAGGAAACATAATTCAAAATGCACAAGCAATTTAAATAGCACAATTAATTAAAATGGCTATGCAAAGTTCAGAAATATACAACATGTGGTCGGTCAAACTTACTTGCTATCAACCAAGAGACTTTAAATAAAAACATGATTAGGTGACATTTAATACTCACTATAATGACTAAATTTGAAGTTGAAGATATAGAGAGTTCTAAGTTCTGGGAAGAATGGGGAGACATGAGCAGGAGTGCACAGCTGGAGCGGAAATTAGTATGTCTTCTACAGCAGAAGATGTGCTACCTCTGGCCCAGCACTTGCCCTCTAGGGAGTTTATTTTGTGGAAACTTGTTTTCTTCTGTTTCATGGATTATGAAAAAGACTGGTGGTGGTGGCGCATGCCTTTAATCCCAGCACTTGGGAAGCAGAGGCAGGAGGATCTCTGTGAGTTCGAGGCCAAGCATGTCTACAAGAACTACTTCCAGGACAGGCTTCAAAAGGACTACAGAGAAACCCTGTCTAGAAAATTCAGAAAAAAATAGAAAAAGACTGCTCATAGCAACATGATAGTCCCAAATAGTGGGAAACAACCCAAATATTAATCATTGCTAGAGTGAGCACTTTGGTACACGTGTAGAACTGAGGTTAAACAGCAATGAATGCGAGTGAATGAATGTTATTTATTCTTAACAACATGGATGCATTTAATACAATGTTAGAAAGAATAAATCAGGAAGGGAAGGCTTCACAAAACCAAACATAAGTATCTTACCATTTGAAGTTTAGTAACAATCAGATTTTGGTGGAACACAGGCAAGAACTGTTCTGATATTTTTGTTCAATAACAGCAAACTAATGTTCCCATCTCCTGGGTCTGTGCAGAGACAAGTTCCCCATCTCGGTCCTAAAGCCTGTGGAGTTTGTCCACCCCCTGCATATTTAGTCTCCTACACAAACATCACATACGCAGTTTACTGTGGAATTTAGTAGTGAAAAGAAAAGCAAGTCATTTTGAAGGGTCTTTTCTAGTCTGTTCTTCTGAAACGGAGTTAACTAATCTGCTTGTCTTCAAGTGTCATTCTGGCTTTCAGGGTTTACCCCTCAAGATGATTCATGGCAGTTTTTCTAACCCAGGCAGATCTGGATCTGCTCTGACTTTTTCTTATGCTTTGGAGGACAATATAGTTTGATGAAAAGAGTAAGGGCTGTGTTAATGAACAGTTGGGGGATAAATTTGCTTAGACACAATCTTACAGTTATCTCTGAGCCTTCATGGCTTTTTTTCTATAAAGCGGGCACTATCAGACATACTTTTAGGTTTGTAAAGAATATGAGAAATAACTTAATTTTTATTTTGAAGTAATTTCAGCCTTACAGTTTGTGTATCCTGCTCTGATTACCCTAGTGCTAACATTTTGTCATATTTGCTCCCTCCTCCCTCCCTCCCTCCTCTCTCTCCCTCTTCTCTCTCATAGGATCCAGAATCACATCTGTGCATGCCCATTTATTTACTGAACTATTTGAAAGTCTTAGGAAGTGTGTCCTTTTAGACTTAAATATCTTAATATTTCTTAAGAGCAAATCACATTCTTCTATATGACTGCTGTGTGCTATCAAACTGGAAGATTTACTCATGTTTTCAATTGCACTTAGCAGAATTTTTCTCCCAATCCAAGATCCTGTACATGTTCATGCATTGTGCTTATTTAAATTTTCATCTTCTCATCAATTTCGAAATGGTCCCTTAGCCTTTCATTGTCACCTAAAGTCATTCACATATTGGGAGAACATAAGCCAGTTATTTTGTATGATGTCGCTGAACCTGGGAGTGGCTGATGTTGCCCCCTGATTAGATTTAGATGATACAGGAATGGTGGTGAAAGTTACTTCTCAGTGAGGCAAAAGTAGGGAATGAGTTGATTTAACAACCAAAACACAAAATCCTCACATTTCGTTGATTTATAAAGTATTTGTCTAAAGTTGATGATAAAACCAGAAACAGAAGTGAAATTATTGCTTTAGACTGGTCATTCCAAGAAGAAATTAGTGAGTAGTGTTCTCAGATTCAAAGAGGATGTTTCTGGACCATTCAGACAGTTTTTGGTATTCTCTCTGGAGTTGGAAAGATGGATAGACTAGAATTTGCCTTATACCTTTAAAATCTAAGGTTGATGTGGCCTTAAAACCTGTGGGATTTGCCCATCCTCTGTGTAGTCTCCTATACAAAGATCATAGAAACAATGCCATGACATTTGCTGATAGAGCAGAGTGAGGGAAGGTGGCCCTGCTGGAATCCATCACAACTTCTAGTATTTGGAATAATTGTTGCTCGAGTTTGCATGAGCTCCTGAAGATTTATATTGAATTTTTTTTGTGGGTCACAAGATAGGGGAAATTGGAAGTGGTCATCTGGAGGAGGAACCGTAAGCAAGAAATACCCGGTGATGGAAGTCATCTTTGAAAAAATACCACAAAACCAGCCCAGGAAAGAAATTGACATTTAGAACATCCATTGCAGAGGAGATGCCCACAGAAGTGTAGAAGTGCTGAGAGAGAATGACTTTGTTTATTCATCTTTCTTTGCATGCTGCAGACCTTGGAAGGTCCCAGTGCGCCAGTCAGGGACTGAAGGAAAAGTGCAGAGAGCCGGCCATGACTTTTTTAAAGCCACCATTGCCTTCTCAGATGTTATGTCAACTGCAATTTAATGAGAATAATTTTAATTACTGTTCTCAACTACAATCTCTTATGCCCACAGAAAGGGGTTACCACATTTCATTTAGTGTAAGTGCTACTTTATATAATGTGTCATTATTTTCATATGTCATAAAAAATGAAAAAGAAGTCTTCTACTTATGATTGCAAGATGATATTGGGGCTTAAATTTCAAAGAGGATGTGTTAAAACAGGAAATTTTATATATATAGCCATGAACATGCTTTTTTTGCTGTACTTCTTTTTTTATTTTATTTATTTATTTATTTTTATTTATTAAAGATTTCTGTCTCTTCCCCGCCACCACCTCCCATTTCCCTCCCCCTCCCCCAACCAGGTCTCCCTCCCTCCTCAGCCTGAAGAGCAATCAGGGTTCCCTGCCCTGTGGGAAGTCCAAGGAACCCCCACCTCCATCCAGGTCTAGTAAGTTGAGCATCCACACTGCCTAGGCTCTTACAAAGCCAGTACGTGCAGTAGGATCAAAAACCCATTGCCATTATGAACATGCTTTTAATCCCAGCACTTGGGAGGCAGATCACATAGGAGGATCTCTGTGAGTTTGAGGCCAGCCTGTACTACAGAACAAGTTCCAGGACAGGCCCCAAAGCTACAGAGAAACCCTGTCTCGAAAAATCAACCAACCAACCAACTAAACAAACAAACAACCCCCCAAAAAAACTCCCAAAACAAAAAACCCCAAGCCCCCCAAAACAAAACAAAAAACAAAAACAAAAACTCCCCAAATCCCCCCAAATAGAACAAAAACAAAAACAAACCAGAAAATTATATTCACCTCAGAACAGCTGTACTATTTTTCTTTCCTGAGACTGGATGGGAAAACAATATGATTTGCCTGAAATGTCCTCCAGGGGAGAGTAAATAAATTAATGTAGATGTTTTAAAGGAGCATAGCGACTACAAAGACAGAGCTGTTTCCTACCGGCATCCAAGGATGCCCTCGTTCAATAAATGGGCAGGAACTGTAATCCCCATCAGATGATCAAGTGACTGGAGTCAAAGTTGCCTTTCTCAAACGCCAGGACAGAAAGGGAGGAAGTTGTGAGGACTTATTTGAAGGCTCCATTTCTCTGATGTACATGCACCTGAATTATTCAGAAGGACTGAATACTAGTTTCTGTGGTTAGAAGTAAAAATCGGGATGCAGTAAAATGAAAATCCCATCCGGCTTCTCTGCCTCTCGGGTATCTAGATAAACAGGGAGCAGCCCTCCCAGGTCTGTACCTGATGAATCTCCGGGGCATTCCTTGTTGCTTTCATGAGTTTCTGTAGAGCTATGTCTTTCAGAAACTCAACCTTTCCATCTTCAGTGTCTCAACTGTGGAGTCCTTTAAAATGTGCCATTAGACAAAATTGCCGGGGAAAAAATTAGGATCTTGGGGGTGGGGTGGGATGGGGGTAAGGGGAGATGGGGAGAGAAAAATGAGAAGGGGAGGATGGGGGAACTTGGGGAAACAGGATGATTGGGATAAAGGAAGGTTGGATAGGGGAGCACGGAAGCACACTTTTTAGTTAA
>NW_004949095.1:10551605-10568719 GCF_000317375.1 Microtus ochrogaster
AAAAAAAATGTGCCATTAGATCCAGGGAGATGACTCAGCAGGGAAAGGGGCTGCCTGCCTTTGAAACTGTATTGCCCCCAGCAATCCCCACAGTGGAAGGAGAAAACCAAAACTCACAAGTCATCCCCTCCATATGTGCACGTGGCTTAAGTGTCCCCATTCAGTAAGGAAGTGCGATTTAAAGTGTGCCCAGGAATGTGCCTGCTCTGGAGAGGACACACACGTAGTGTCTCTCCCTTTGAGTGTGTCGTGGATTAAACGCATTACGAACTTCTACTGAAAATAATGCCATGGAAGCAATAGTGTGTGGCTTGTGAGACACATTAGAAGATGTATGGCTTCCTCCGTAATCTCGTCCCTCAATATCTTGAACTGGGAGAAACTAGTCATGAGAACATTCAAGTAACCCCAAGTTTGTGTAGGGGACCGAGAACACTGTCAGCAGCTGTGAAATGAAGTCATTTCAGTGAACAGAAATGGGGTTTGTTTCTTTGGGGACAAGGAGCATTTTAGAAGGAAGGATCAGAATTGGTTTTTGTGCTTCTACCAGCAATGGTAAAGGTCCCAGGTGATTCTCCTGTAATGATACCAAACATTTGAAGGACTTTCCCTTCATGAGCAAGTAGAATGTTCTGCTCTGAAATTTCCCCTATTCTAAACCATTGTCTTATCCAGTGGAGTTTTTCATGTATTATTCATCTGATTATGTTTTCCTCCAGTTAAAAAAAAGGAATACACCCCTACCTATTCTCATTGCTTCCCAGAACAACATCTGAAATCTTTTATCTGGTGCTATAGCTTGGATACCTTTTAAATGTAACATACAAAGATTTTTGTGTGCTGGAAGCTTAGGTCCAGTCTGACATTGTAGGAAACTTTAGGATGTGGGGACTGTTGGAAAGTAATAGACAAAGGTCCTCACCCTCACGGATGGCTAAAGGCTAATTTCCTGTGATGAATTAGCTTTGGAGAAAGCGTGCCTTTAGACCCTTTGCATGTGCTTTCCCCCTTTCCTCAGGTCGCTGTGCCGGGATGCAGTCAGGAGATCCTCTACAGACACCACGGTGTTGGGATCTTCCAGCCACTAGAATTGTCAGCTAAGTAAACCTCTTTAGTTATCTGGCCTCAGGAATTTTGACAAAATGTAGATTAACTAGTTTATAGGGCAGCTTAGCACAGCCATCATGTGAGATTGTGGTTAGGTTTTTTTTTTTTTTTTTTGTGGCTGCAGAGTATTATTTACTTTAAATCTCATGCAATATTTTGTTTTTAGCAAGCACCATTACCTGGAGACTTTGTTCTAGAAAGGACTATTTTGTGATTTTTCTCACACACATAGAATCTATGTCTTTAGACATAGAATGTCTAAAGCCTCCAAGATAGAAAGAAGTGATTGTTTTCATAGCTAGAGAGTTGTAATAATGAAACCCCCATGGGCAGTTGAAACTGGACACAAAAATAGAAACCTATTGACCGGGTGACATGTATTTATTCTGAAAATATTGTTCTTTTTTTTTTAATTGAGAAAAGGAAAAAAAAAACAAGTTTCCGCCTCCTCCCAGCATCCCACCTCCCTCCCCCTCCTCTCACCCTTCTCCCCCTCCTCCCACCCTTCTCCCCCTCCCTCTCCAGTCCGAAAATATTGTTCTTTAAAAAGTTTTTTGATGTACCTATCTAGTCTGTGGCTGTTGAAAAGAATTTTTTTGCTCTATATCACTGGCTTTGAACACTTAAAAAAAAGCTAGAGAACCCTAAGTAAGGGACGATCATGTGTCTTTGAAGATGCTTCCAAGATGTGGCTAAACCCCCACATCAGACCTCCCATCATTCCAGGAGAATCTGAGAGTTCATGCGAAGGCAGAAGGATATGTATTACTTTAAGGTTCTTGGTTTCTGTGATTCTTGGTTCTTATAAAGGGTGCTATAGTCTTTAAACCGTAAAAGGATATGTTTTATACTTAAATTATGTTTATTTATGTGTATGTATGTGTGAGTGAGTACTGATATATGTACATCATGCTGCCCATGTGAATCAGAGGACAACTTTCAGTAGTCAGTTCGTGGCTTCCACCTTGTTGAAGCATTTCTCTTGTCTCTGCTGTTTCCTCCAGGAGAGATGGCTTGAAGGTGTCTGCCTCCATACAAGCCATAGAAGTGCAGAGATTACAGATGTGTGCCACCACCCAACTTTTTACATGCAGTCCTGTGGCTCAAACTTGGGTGTCAGGCTTGTCGGTGTTTTTATACACCGAGACATCTCCCTATTTTGGATTTTTTTTTAAAAATTCAGAATTGAATGATAGATTAAGTATCCCACAATGTATCTCCTCTCATGAAACTATCCCATGGAGGCAATCATCAGTTTGATAGTCGTTGGCACTTCTGTATGTGAATGCAAGCTTTTGCTTAAATGAGTTCATTGGAGGGAAAGTGCAGAAAAATGTGTAATTTGCTTCTGTGAATGCCGGCAGCATCAGACATTCAACGGTCAATCAAGGGCAGTTCCATTTGGATAATGAGAAAGTTAGCAGACTCCCAACAGCTCAAATATGAAACCGTAACAGAGACTCTTGGGGGAAATCCCTAAACTTAGAAACTTCTTTTTATGACAACAAAGTGCCCCAGGGACCTCCGAGATTTATGAACCGATAAGGTGCAACCTCAGCATCCATGGCAGATACCATCTTTCATGTTTTCTCTGAATGACTGAGGATTTCAGCCTCTGAAATCTTCTCCTCTTCCTCACAGAGCTTCCTGGCTGGAGAACCCCCAGCATGGTGGGTTGGGGGTAGGGGCTGAAATAAGGACTTTGAGGTTTTCAGCTTTAGTTTCACCATTCTTTCCTTCCTTCCTTCCTTTTTTCCTTTCTTTCCCCCATCTGTCCATCTAGGGAGAGATAAAGCTTAAAATGAATAGCTGTCAGACAATCACCATAACCCAGAAGCCTATTAAGCTCCGAAAAAAAAATAGGGGCTGGAGAGATGACTCAGCGGTTGAGAGTGTTTGCTGCACAACCATGAGGACCAGAGTTTGGATCCCAGCGCCCACACAATAAGCTGGGCATCACACAAATGCTTGTAACTGCACCTCTGAGGGATTAGATGTTCTTTCTGGCCTCCATTTTGCACATGGACACAAAATATTCCTCTCATAAATAAAAATTAAAAGATTACTTTAAAAAATCAATAAAACATGTCTTCCAGAGGTAGGGACAGACAGGTCTAAAAACAATTGCTTGGTATCAGCTCTGTGGCTAAGGATCCCTCAGCTTGTCCCTGACGAGGCAATGTCTTCCCACATTTCCTTTCTCTGTCTGTCACCTCCAAACCCCACATTTTTGTCAGGCTGGAACATTCATTTTCTAGTTGTTATTGCAGAGCGTGAAACAGATGGACTCTACACCTATGATTATAAATTTCTATCATTTCTGGAAAAAACCTCTGTTATGCATTATTTCAGAAACAAAAGATGTTAGTCACAGGCTCTTAAATCAAATAATCAACACTAGGGACACATATGGGTTGCCTTTTGGTAAAATACGGCACAAATTTGAACTTTGCTATTTTAAAACAGTAGAAAATATCTTGAAGAAATATGTAGAAAGCAATCTTAGTTTTCTGAAATCATGGGAAATATTATTTTTTTTCTTTAATCTAATTTGTTGGTATTCCTTTTCTTGGACACTAAGTCATTAAAGGTAAAAACAAACAAACAAACAAACAAACAAACAAACAAACATCTGGGTAGTGGTGGTGCATGCCTTTAATCCCAGCACTTGGGAGGCAAGGCAGGTGGATCTCTGTGAGTTCGAGGGTTAAGAGACAACATGACCCAGCTGTGTTTCCTGTGCCTCTGTTTAAAAAATTCTCATATATGAATGGAGTATTTTACCAAAAGGAAGATATTGTAGTGTACAGCTGCTAGTTTAGAAGCATCTGTACCAATTATGTAGCTACTACTTGCTGTATAGCTACTAAATTTCTATATGAATAGTATTCTTCAGAAACTATGTGTTTATTTATGTGATCTGTTTCAAAAGCTTTGAGACTTGAGTTAAAGACCCACCTGGATCATTGCCAGTATACTGCCATTTTATTTTCTCATCGGTAAATGGGCAACGATGACATTTTTAAATGGCTCTTCTCAGGGGTTCGGTAACAAAGGATAGACGTCAAAGCCTTTCAAAAATGCCAGTCTGGAGAAGCTCTAGCTGTGGTTAGCTAAGAACCTCAGTGTGAAGAACTTGCAGAACTTGAAGGGAGGGCAGAGTGAAGTAGGGGTGACACAAACCGAGGGGAATGGGCAGGGGCTGTCAAAGTGAGAGTTGGCATGAAAGGTGGATTTTTCCCCCCAGTACCAAAGACTGCTTTTTCTGCTCCACCGTTGCTAGTAAGCCCCTCTTGACTGAAGCAAATTCAAAATGAAACAGACAAAGCACAAAAGAGACAGAGACATATAAATTATACATGTAAAAACAGAAAACCCCCAAAAACCAAACCTTATTTACCGCCTGTCTGCTCGCCAGGCAAAGAGAAGCCATGGCTTCTGGAAGAAAGGAAAACCAACTGCATTTATCTAGTTCTGGGGCCTTTGGCCCAAATCTTAGATTTATCACCTTCCCGGTACCACTGTGACTCATTTGAAAGCAAGCAGCATTAATTTTTTTTAAAGTGTTTCTGTGTTTGTTCTCTCTTTTTTGTTGTGGTCTCATTGTTTAATCGTTGGCTATCAGCCCTCTCCCAGTCCCTGTCCTGAACACGTTAGCATCCTGTAAGGCCAGACCAGAGCTGGTGTGGATTTCCCCAGATTCTACTTGTAGCATCAGAAACATTTCCTTTGAGGGCTCAGCCACTTCAACTTTGATGCTACAACCTTGGTTTTGATTCAAAAACTGGAGAAAATCCCTTGTCATCCCCGAGGAGGTGAAATGGGATCATTTCCTCTGAGTTGAAGGCTATTTATTTGGCAGCTGGACTGAGACCAAATTTCTCCAACGCTGGAGGGTTTCCTGTCTAAATACATCTCTCGCTCTCTTCTGGAAAAGAAGGCACTGGGCTGTACTGTGTGTTTCATGATCTTCCTCACAACCTCCCTGCAGGGGACACACATCCAGACAGCTAGTCCATTAGCTCTAATAATTGCTCCTGGGAGCCAAACTGTTTTTTTCTCTGCTTGACCTCCATCTCTGAGAGTTGGTGTTTGGCTGGGATTATTCAAATAACCCAGGAGGACAGAGGGAGCTCAAGTCTGATTCATGGTTTCTTTTATGTCCAAATGTGTGGACCGTGTGACTCTAGCATTCACATCCTTGACAACAACCCATTAATTTTATTATAAGACGCACAATGGTTAGGAAATATAACTGTTTGATCCCTGAGAAATGTGACTTTTGTACCAATGATTTATTTCCATGGATCTGAGCAACTGTCTCCTCATTGCTCCTAAGATTTCTTTAAGGAAGCAAATTGTAGTGTCAGATATATATCACACCAGATGGTGTGCCAATACAATGGAAGCATTTTGCTTATGGATATGTTCTGAGCCTCCAGAAGCAGACTGAGGAGCCTTCTCATGCTCTAAGTGTCATATCAAGCCCTCCATCCTGTATCTTCTGAGTTGTTCTCTCCTAACAGATACCACAAAGACTAGACTTTCCTTGCTCATTTATTGTATCTCCAGAACCTAGATCATGAAATGCTAATGCATATTTGTTCCATAATGAAGCTTCAGAAAGAGGGGCTTTCCCTCATCAGCCTTCTGAGAAGAAAGAGAAGTGATAATGCCTGCTTTGGGGGGCACGCTTTGCCCAGGGTTTTGTACCTCATTGAGATGCAGTGCTGAGGGTACGTTGGTTATAATTTTTCACTCTTTCCTACTTTGGTTCATGCACACCATGCTTCTTGTCTGTTCTGGAATCATGTTAAACAAAGTTTTCTCCCCAAAGTCAAGCATAGTTGCTGATAGCCAAAGCCAATTCTGCCCTGCCCTGTCTCTCACAAGCTAACAAAGCCATCCTACCCCATATAACTTACATAAAGGTTCCTTCACTTGTGTGCAGCTCAAGTCGCTTTTAAGGTTGATTTAGACCACTGTAAGATGTGTGTGTGTGTGTGTGTGTGTGTGTGTGTGTATGTTTACACTCTATCTCTGTTACACAATGTGAGCTCTTTGAAGACATGGCTCATCTCAATTCTTTTATTTTACTCTAGTATTTACAATAAAAGGCTATCTACACTAGGAATTTCATAATTATTTGTCTGGTAGATCAAAAGTCACATAACCAGGCATTCAGGATAGAATAGTTGGATGAACTTGTCACTGTTGACTTTTGTCTTCAAGAGGTTAGGATTTCTCTCCAAGCATGCTGGCTTCCTAGCTCTGTGTGGTTAGCTCACACTTACCTCAAAATCCCTGCCTCTAAAGGGCTCCCCAGGGTAATGCAAATATGGGTTGGTTGCTTATAGCAGCCTTTTACTTTTATTTATCAAAGAAATAGTATACAATTCTATCATATTCTGATTGCTTATGTTAGATGTGGGGATAGGAAGGTCATATGTACCTTCTCTTTTGTGAGTAGACTTCCTGGACTTGAGTGCTGTTGTTCTGTGATGGTAGAAATATGCTTTTCTGCCCTCTTCAGTGAGGTGACCTCAAGCCAGATGTGGTTACTGAATGCTTGAACTGTAGTTACTGTGAAAGAGGAACCACGTTAACTACATTTGATTTTTAACTCGCCTGCATTTAAATTTAAGGAGCCACAGATGACTAATGGCTATAGTATTGAATAATGAGGGCATTGTTAGAAGGCTATTTCTATCATTCTTTAATAAAACAAACTTGGCTTTATAAGTGCTCTACTTTGTGTCTTTTCTACTTGAATATGTTTCTCTCTTACTTTTATTATTTCTTTCTAATTATTTTTTGTCTTATCTGTTTCCTTCCTTAACTTGTTTGTCCTTTTGATTTTCAGTATTTTTTCCAAACTGAAGATTTCAGCTGTTCATCAATATTCTGTTAATCTTCTTCCTCTATAATTTTAGGATGGACATAAGAGTTTATCAAACTAAACCAAACAAACCTCTGATGACATTTTAAGTTGTGATTCAACTGAACATATAGTATAATTTCAAATGAAATGATATCTTCACAATATTGATTTTTATAGTCTGTGAGTATGTTCTTCTATTAAATAATGTCTTCATTTTTCTCTTAACATGTTTTACTGCTTTTGAAGCCTACTTGACTAGGTGTATAAAAGTTTAACTTCTCCATGTCTTTTTATTTTAGGTCAGAAGTCAGCAAACCTATTCTGATAAAATGACAGTGACTATTATCTCCATTGGAATTAGTCAGTTTTGCTTCTGCAGCGTTAGTACGTAAACAAATGACATTTCTTTGCTGTAATACTGTATATTTATAAAAATAATAAACCTAGTTCAACCTCCAGGGTATAATTTATTAGCATTCATAAGTAATTCCCTTATAAATAACATTAACCTATCCTCTTGCAATAAAAATGTGTCAGTGAAGACTAAATTTCTGAGGGAAGATGGGGGAGACACCAGAATATGGAACACTTCCTATGATTATGGATTGGTACAACTAGTGTGGCCACAGTGGCCATCCTACCAAAACCAATTTACAGATTCAAAACACCTTCAGTAAAATTCCTAATGACATCTATCACAGAAATGGAAAAAAAAAACCCAAATTCATAAAGAACCCCAGAATCATAAAGAACCTCAGAACTGAGTCAAAGTAATTCTGAATAAGAATAATAATGCTAGTGGGATCACTGTTTCAGATTTTAAGTCTTATTGAAGAGGTACAGTTTAAAAAAAGAAAAGAAAAGCAAAAGCATGGTAATGGGCGTAGATGAATGGGCCAAACTAGAAACCTGAGTATGAATACATGTAATTACAGCCCTCTGATACTGATAAAGATGCCAAAAGTACACGCCAGAGGACAGATAACATCTTCAAATGGCACTAAGAAAGTGGGATATCCACATGTAGAAGAACAGAATTAGATCCATAACTATCACCTTGTACAAATATCAACTTAGAAGAACAGAATTAGATCCATAACTATCACCTTGTATAAATATCAACTTAGAAGAACAGAATTAGATCCATAACTATCACCTTGCATGAATATCAACTACAGATTTCAGAATGACACTTGAAGCATTGAAACTGCTGGAAGAAAGCATGGACAATGCTCTGATACAGGCAAATGCAAGGACATTGGGTGCCAGGGTCCATTCACTCGGGAGTTAAGGTTAACAGTTGATAAATGGAACCTTACAAAGCTGAACTTCTCTATACAGCAAAGTAAACAATCAACCTAGTGAAAAGGTATCCCCCTGGGGCTGGAGAGATGGCTCAGTGGTTAAGAGCATTGCCTGCTCTTCCAAAGGTCCTGAGTTCAATTCCCAGCAACCACATGGTGGCTCACAACCATCTGTAAAGAGGTCTGGCACCCTCTTCTGGCCTTCAGGCATACACACAGAAAGATATTGTATACATAATAAATAAATAAATAAATAAATAAATAAATAAATAAATAAATATTAAAAAAAAGAAAAGGTATCCCCCTGAATGAGAGAATCTTGGCCAGCTACATGTCTGATAGCAGATTAATATCCAGAATATGTAAAGAACTCGAAACAAAACAAAACGAAAAAACCAACAAAGACTCCAGAAAAAAAGACCCAATTGGTTATGGAGCTGGAGAGAGAGCTGAGCAGTTAAAAGACTTGCTGCTCTTCCAGAAGACTCAAGTTCAATTCTTAACACCTACATGTGCACAGCCAGCATAATTATAAATGGAGAGAAACATAAAACACCCTAAAGACTACATCAGAATATTTCTCCAGCTGGCAAACACTTTCATCAAAGTGTCAGGATACAGCGTTAACACATAAAAATCAGTGACCTTCCTATAAATAAATAGCAAACTCCTGAGAAAGAAATCAGAGCAGAAATACCCTTTACAACAGCCTCAAGAACAAAATTTCTTGTCTTAGCTCTAACCCAGTATTTAAAGACTTATAAATAAAAACTTTAAGACATTGAAAAAAGAAATTGAAGAAGACATCATAAGATGAAGAGATCTCCTACAAAAAGCAACCTAATACCCACATGGTGCCTCATAGCTATCTCTAACCCTAGTTTCAGGCAATCTCTCTCCCTCCTTTGGCCTCCACGGACACTGCATGCACATGGTGCACAGATATGCATGTTGGCAAACCACCTAACCACATTGAAAAAGGGGGTTAGGTGGATATTATCAATTGGAATAGAGTAATAAAAGAAGGAATAGAAATGGCTCAGAAATTTATCAAAAATGTTCATCTCTGTGAGTTTGAGACCAGTCTGGTCTACAGAGCTAGTTCCAGGACAGGCTCCAAAGCCACAGAGAAACCCTGTCTTGAAAAACTAATTAAGAAAACGTGGGTCAGTACTACTGTGGAATTTCATCCTACCCTAGTCAGAATGGCCAAGATCAAGAAAACAACTGACAACAAATGCTGGCCAGGTTATGAGGAAATCCTTGTTAGTGGATTTGCAAACTGCTACAATCACCTTGGAAACCAGTGTGGAGAATTCTAAGAAAGCTAAAAATAAATCTACGGTATGATTCTGCTATACCATTCTTTGGCATATGCCCAAAGGACTGGGTAGCCTACTCTACGGATATTTGTTCAGCCATGTTCATTATCACTCTGTTTATAAGAACTAGACATAGAAATAAACTAAATGTCTTTCTATTGATGAATGGCTAATGAAAACGTGGTTGATATAAACAATGGGATTCTATCCAGCTGTAAAACAATGCAATCATTAAAGTTGCCGGTAATGGATGGAACTAGAATATATTGAGTGAGGTGGCCCAGTTCTAGACAAACAAAGACTGTAGGTTCCCTCTTGGTTGCTGTTCCTAGCTCCACTGACAGGATGGAGCCTGGAGTAACTGCAGGAACCAGGACAGTAAAGTAGGACCATGGCGTGTTGGGTGGCAGGAAGAAAGAGCTGTAGAGAAGCAGATAGCCAACATGGGTGCTGTGAAGATGGAAGTGCAGAAAATGTGGGGGGGGGGGACTCTCTCTGGGGTAGGGAAAGGAGAGAAACACTGAGGGGGAGGGATAGAGGAGGAAGAAGAATACTAATGGATGCTGAAAAGCAATAAGGAAAAGTATTTTATGTTTCCTTAAAATACATACAAAAGTACATATGTATACATACATAAGTAATTTAAAGGAAGTTCTGCCATTTGGTGGGGTGATGATGCTTCCCCCAATGCAAATCACAAAATGGGGGACAAAAATTTGTGTAAACTAGAAGGCTAGGACCTCTGCTGAGATTGTCTTCTATGTATGATAGGAAAGCTGTACCCATGGACCCTGAACAATACTGTTGCATGAACAAGAACAGTATAATGACAGCATCGGTTGACATGCCAGTGTGGAGAGAAATTCCACATGGTTGCACTCCTACATGAAGAGGTACAAGAAATCAATGCCTGTTGAGAGAGAGAGAATCAGTCTCTTCTAGGGACAAACTCCCACACAAGTTGCTCAATCCCAAGTGGTCATCCCTGAACACATACATGTACACATAAACATTAATCTAACATGATTCAGTAGAATACATATATATGTGTGCATATATAAAACATACACATACCATCGGTCCTCCTGTCTATTTTTATGTCAATACCAGGCTGTTTTCAGTACTGTAGCTCTGTAGTAGAGTTTAAAGTCAGGGATGGTGATGCCTCCAGAAATTCCTTTATTGTACAGGATTGTTTTGACTATCCTGGGTGTTTTGCTTTTCCATATGAAGTTGAGTACTGTTCTTTCGAGGTCTGTGAAAAATTTTGCTGGGATTTGATGGGCATTGCATTGAATCTGTAGATTGCTTTTGGCAAGATGGCCATTTTTACTATGTTAATTCTACCTACTCAAAAGCATGGAAGATCTTCCATTTTCTGGTGTCTTCTTCAATTTCTTTCTTCAAAGATTTAAAGTTCTTGTCGTACAGTTCTTCTACTTGTTTTGTTAAGATTACTCCAAGATATTTTATGCTATTTATGGCTATTGTGAAGGGTGATGTTTCCCTGATTTCTTCTTCAGCCCATGTATCCTCTGTATAAGGGAGGGCTTACTGATTTTTTTGAGTTAATCTTGTATCCTGCTACATTACTGAAAGTATTTATGAGTTGTAGAAGCTCCTTGGTAGAATTTTTGGGCTCACTTATGTAAACTAACATATCATTAACAATAGTGAGAGTTTGACTTCTTCTTTTTCAATTTGTATCCCCTTGATCTCCTTTTGTTGTCTTATTGCTCTAGTTGGGACCTTAAGAAATATATTGAATAGATACGGAGAAAGTGGACAACCTTGTCTTGTTTCTGATTTCAGTGGGATCGCTGGGAGTTTCTCTCCATTTAGTTTGATGTTGGATGTTGGCTTGCTGTATATTGTCTTTAATATGTTTAGGTATGATCCTTTTATCCCTGCTCTCTCCAAGACCTTTATCACAAAGGGATGTTGTATTTTGTCAAAAGCTTTTTCAGCATCTAAAGAGATGATCATGTGGTTTTTATTTTTGAGTTTGTTTATATGGTGGATTATGTTGACAGATTTTCATATGTTGAACCATCCCTGCCTGAGATGGATGAAGCCTGGGATGAAGCCAACTTGATCATGGTGAATGATTTTTCTGTTATGTCCTTGGATTTAATTTGCCAGTATTTTATTGAGTATTTTTGCATCAATGTTCATGAGTGACATTGGTCTGTTATTCGCTTTCTTAGTAATGTCTTTATGTAATTTGGGTATCAGAGTAATTGTAGCCTCATAAGAAGGGTTTGAAAATGTTTCTTCTGTTTCTATTGTGTGGAACAATTTGAGGAGTATTGGTATTAGTTCTTCTGTGAACATCTTGCAGAATTCTGAGCTGTCTGGTCCTGGTCTTTTTCTTTTTTTTTGGGGAGGGGGGTTGGGAGACTTTTGATGACTGTTTCTGTTTCTTTAGCAGTTATAGGTCTATTTAATTTGCTTATCTGATCTTAGTTTAATTTTGGTAAGTGATATTTATCCAGAAAGTTATCCATTTCCTTTAACTTTTCCAATATTGTGGAGTACAGGTTTTTGAAATATGACCTAACGATTCTCTGGATTTCCTCCATGTCTGTTGTTATGTACCCCTTTTCATTTCAGATTTTGTTAATTTGGATATTATCTCTCTGCCTTCTGGTTAGTTTGGATAAAGGCTTGTCTATTTTGTTGATTTCAGCTCTCAATTTGATTATTTCCTGCCATCTAGTTCTCCTGGGTGAGTTTACTTCTTTTTGTACAAAAGTTTCCAAATGATCTGTTAATTCACTAGTGTGGAATTTTTCCAGCTTCTTTATATAGGCATTTAGTGCTTTAATTTTTTCCTTTATTTCTTCATTGACCCATTAATGATTCAGGTGAGCATTGTTTAATTTCCAAGTGTTCGTGGGCTTTCTGGAATTAGTGTTGCTGTTAAATTCTAATTTTAAGCCATGGTGATCTGATAAGATACATGGGGTTATTTCAATTTTTTTGTATCTGTTGAGGTTTGTTTTGTTACTTAGTATGTGGTCAATTTTTGAGATGGTTCCATGAAGTGCTGAGAAGAAGGTATATTCTTTTATGTTTGGATGGAATATTCTATAGATGTCTGTTAAGTTCATTTGAGTCATAACATCTGTTATAAAATAGTCCCCGTATTTCTCTGTTAGTTTTTTTTTCTGACAGACCTGTCCAATGGTGAAAGTGGGGTGCTGAAGTCTCCCACTATTAGTGTATGGGGTGTAATGAGTGATTTAAGCTTTAGAAGTGTTTCTTTTACATATGAGTGTGCCCTTGTATTTGGGGCATAGTTGTTCAGTATTGAGATAGTCTCTTGAAGGATTTTTCCTGTGACTAATATCAAATGTCCTTCTTTGTCTCTTTTGATTGATTTTAGTTTGAAGTTTAATTTGTTAGAAGTTAGGATAGCTACACCAGTTTGTTTCTTAGGTCCATTTGATTGGAAAATTTTTTCCAACATTTTACTCTGAGGTGATGTCTGTCTTTGAGGTTGAGGTGTGTTTCTTGTATGCAGCAGAAGGATAGATTCTGTTTTCGTATCCAATTTGTTAGCCTGTGTCTCTTTATAGGTGAGTTGGGTCCATTTATATTAAGAGATATTAATGACCAGTGATTGCTATCTCCTGTTATTTTAGTTTTTGTTGTTTGGTGATGTGATTTTGTGTGGTTTTTCCCTTCTTTGGGATTTGCTGCTGTGAGTTCATCTATTGTCTGTGTTTTTGCTGATGTGGCTAACTTCCTTGGGTTGGACTTTTCCTTCTAGTACTTTATGTAGTGCTGGGTTTATGGCTAGGCATTGGTTAAATCTGGTTCTGTCATGGAACATCTTGTTTTGTCCTTCTTTTTTTTTTCTTTTTATTTATTTATTAAAGATTTCCGTCGCTTCCCCGCCACCGCCTCCCATTTCCCTCCCCCTCCTCCAGTCAAGTCCCCCTCCCACCTCAGCCCGAAGAGCAATCAGGGTTCCCTGCCCTGTGGAAAGTCCAAGGAACTCCCACCTTCATCCAGGTCTAGTAAGTTGAGCATCAAAACTGCCTAGGCTCTTATAAAGCCAGTACGTGCAGTAGAATCAGAAACCCATTGCCATTGTTCTTGAGTTCTCAGTAGTCCTCATTGTCTGCTATGTTCAGAGAGTCTGGTTTAATCCCAGGCTTTTTCAGACCCAGGCCAGCTGGCCTTGGTGAGTTCCCAATAGAACATCCCCATTGTCTCAGTGTGTGGGTGCACCCCTTGCGGTCCTGAGTTCCTTGCTCGTGCTCTCTCTCCTTCTGCTCCTGATTTGGACCTTGAGAATTATGTCCGGTGCTCCAATGTGGGTCTCTGTCTCTGTCTCCTTTCATCGCCTGATGAAGGTTAATATTCAGGAGGATGCCTATATGTTTTTCTTTGGGTTCTCCTTATTTAGCTTCTCTAGGATCACTATTACCCCTGGACTGAGCAATACCACTCTTGGGAATATACCCAAGAGAGGCCTTATCATACAACAAAAGTATATGCTCTACGATGTTCATAGCAGCATTGTTTGTAATAGCCAGAACCTGGAAACAACCTAGATGCCCTTCAATGGAAGAATGGATGAAGAAAGTATGGAATATATACATATTAGAGTACTACTCAGCAGTAAAAAACAAGGGCTTCTTGAATTTTGCATGCAAATGGATGGAAATAGAAAACACTATCCTGAATGAGGTAAGCCAGACCCAAAAAGAGGAGCATGGGATGTACTCACTCATATTTGGTTTCTAGCCATAAACAAATGACATTGTTTTGTCCTTCTATGGTGATTGAAAGTTTTGCTTCGTAGAATAGTCTGGGCTAGCAACTGTGCTCTCTTAATGTCTGCATAACACTTGACCAGGACCTTTTGGCTTTCATTGTTTTCAATGAGAAGTCAGGTTTAATTCTGATAGGTCTGCCTTTATATGTTACTTGGCCTTTTTCTTTTGCAGCTCTTAATATTCTTTCTTTATTCTGTATGTTTAGTGTTTTGATTATTATGTGGTAAGGGAACTCTTTTTTTTTTTTTTATCCAGTCTATTTGGTGTTCTGTAAACTTCTTGTATCTTCATAGGCGTGTCTTTCCTTAGGTTGGGAAAGTTTTCTTCTATAATTTTGTTAAGTATATTTTCTGTGCTTTTGAGTTGAACTCCTTCTTCTATACCTATTACTCTTAGGTTTGGTCTTTTCATGGTGTCCCGTATTTCCTGAATATTTTGTGTTAAGCTTTTGTTAGATTTAATATTTTCTTTTACCCTTGAGTCTATTTCATCTATTGTGTCTTCAGAGTTTGAGATTCTCTCTTCTACCTCTTGTATTCTGATGTAGATATCCAGATCCATGTGAGAGTGCCCTTGTTACCATTATGTATTCACACAGACTCCAAGTTGTGATTTGACCTACTGTTTACTATGGGAACCTCTTGACTAATATTCAAATCGACAGTCAGGAGGAAGGACCTTCGGGCTGTAGCAATTTATGTTTGTTAGATGAAGAAGACAACTACTTTTTCTTGAGGACTATGTGAATTTCTCAGAGTTTTCTTGGGATTTCTTGGCAGATAGGTGGCTTGATTCACTTTTATACAGTCATGTTGGTTGGTCTTACACTGAAATGCCAGTGCTTTATTGTACAGTTTTTGCCCTGCCATCCCCTTAACTCTTATCATGATATCAATTTATTATGAAACTTTCTGGTAGTTGCAATGTGTGCCCTGGGACTTTCTTCCTTCTGCTCTGTCTATCATGACACCACTTTTCCATTTAGAATTGAAGTGTCATTTTCTTGAAAATATGGTTTTTCTGTGTTAATGAAATTGTTTATATGCTGACTGGGACTTGCCATTGTGTTTGATTTATTAAGATGTTTAGTGTAGTCTAGTGAAAGTTTCACTGAACAGATGCAAAGTTTTTCCCTACTGCTTCTGGAAATGGTGCACATATGCAATGGTGGTAAAGTCACTTCTTGGAGACAAACACAAATGCTGTTCAAATAGTCCATGCACTCTGGAAAGGAAACAAATGGGCTTTAGGAAGAAAAACAACCATTTCTTGCTTTTTAGGGAGGTGAGAGAGGAACAGAAATGTGTCATTTAAAGGATCAGAGGAAGGATATTAGTAGATAACCTTCTCATTGGAGAGTGAATTAAATATCTATTTTGTGGCAAACATTATGCAGTATTGTACCAATGTAATAGCTGATGAGATAGACAGGCTCTCTAGATGTATATATTGGGAGGCTATAGAAACATTTTCTTAGTTTTAAAGTTGTCTGGGAAAGTCAGAGAAAATCCAAATGACTATGTGAGACACTGCAGGTCTCCAATAGCTCGGACTCTTGACTTTCAGGCTCTACCCTTCCTTGACTTTTGGGAGGAGACATCAGTAGCTGGTTCACTAGCACAGATGCTGTAATGGTTACATTCATGACAGATACCAAGTGCCTTAAATTTCCCCATGGTCTTCACCTCAGATTGGTTTCTGTCTCTCACCCATGGAAGGTGGCAGGGTGAGTACCATGAAACCATGTGTAGTTTTCTTTTTACCACAGGTAGAGTTTCACTCTGGTTGAACAAGTTCAAAGAAGGTTTCACTCTGATGGCTTTACAGAAGTCTGGAACCTTTGAGGCACCATTTTAGCAGATGTGTTCCGAAGAACTAGGGCTCTTCTTATTTTAGAGATGTTCATCATGTCTTTTGTTGTTGTTCCTTTTAGAGTCAGGATATCTTATTCGGTTGTTTTGTCTGGTATCAGACTCTTGGACTCAAATGATCATTCTGCCTCCTGAGTAGGCAGGGTTAGAAGTGTGTTTCACAAGCCAAGCTCTAACTGTGCATTCTTGTAAGAATGAGGTGTGCTGCTATTGGTTGTGAAGGCTCTAACATAGCACTGCTAGATGTCACAGCTAGCTTCCAGCTCCGAAAAATGGCACCAACATTGAGCCTGCTGTTAGGGTTGAAGTGCCTGATTCTCGAATAGAAAGGATCAAGGACATAAAGTTCTTTCTTGACTTCTAATTTTCCACTAGCCTAGCTTAATCTCTTTCCTCAAAATTTGAATTAATGGTAATTTTCTCAGCAACATTCAATTAAGTTTGCAAATTTGAAGTGTAAAATAGAAAATCACCACTGAGCTTGAGTCCACAAATCCGTGATGATTACAAGAGCAAACCAGAGGTGCTGGAGGGGCAGAGATAACACCTTTCCTCTAGCCATAAGCTTCCAGATCACTGACTTTGCTTTGGACTCTGCCAGTCTTCTCTGATGCTTCTGGGGAAGATTGGCCCACTTCCATTTTGATGTGTTTTTCCTCTGGACAAGTGGATGAGTGATTGCAGTGATCCAGTGGTCAGGAATTCTTCCCAGTTCTGGGAATTTGAAATTAACCATAGTTGATCCCGAATTTCCTGAGAAACCGCCACACTGCTTTCCAAAGTGGTTGTACAAGTTTGCATTCCCACCAGCAATGGATGAGTGTACCCCTTTCTCCACA
>NW_004949095.1:10569387-10576325 GCF_000317375.1 Microtus ochrogaster
TATCTCTATCTATCTATCTATCTATCTATCTATCTATCTATCTATCTATCTATCTATCTATCTATCTATCTATCTACCTATCTATCATCTATTTATCATCTATCTATCTATCACTAGCCAGTCCAGACGTGGTGACACATGCCCATAATCCCCATGCCCAGGAGACGGATGCAGAAAGGTTGGGAACTCAAGGCTAGGCTGAGCTACGTGTTAAGAGACCTTGTCTCAAACACCAAAATAAGAAAAAAATAAGCATCGACAATACCAAAGCTGCCACCACGCCCACCACCATAAATTAAAGCACGACACTGGCATTCCCTGTCACCTTTATCTTTGGTACAGTGTTTTAAAGCTCTTTACTCCCCCAGTGAGGAAGCAACTGACATTTTCATGTTAAACAGATGTGGTATGCTTGTTATCTTCTAAACATTCATGTTTATGTGTATAGATTACTGCTGTTGTCTGCCTCAGAAGGAACCCATCCCCTTCTTGGTGCTTAGTAGCTACTGAATCATAACTGGTTAAATGGCTGGAAACAGTGACTTGTGCTATGGCACAGTGGCCCAACGTTCAGAGTTGCACAGGGAGTTCTGGAGATGCAGATTTCATGAGTGGTCACCCATGCTTGGGTGGAGTTTTTGGTGATGCAGCCATATTTGAGTCACTCTGTAAGTAACCTTCCATCCATACTTCTGTAAGTTATCCCAATAAACTCACTAAGGCAGACTTGGGTGGGGTCATTTCTTTGGGCTGTGGTGGGTACTTTATCTAGGGCACATAGACTTTCGTTCACTTCTCTTTAGGAGAAGACCTGAAATGTATATATTCCACACTGTTTTCCTTGTCTTTTCATTTGCAGGTATGACATTGATTGACAGTTTGAAATTGCTATCCGTTTTCATGTTAAGGAAACATATATTATGACTATTTAAAAGAGTTTTTTTTAATCAAGATTTTTCAATTACTTAAAACACTTTCATTGTTTTTATTAATATGTTATTAGTACCAACTATACTGTAGTGATATTTTAGTGGGTTAAGTATGAAAGCTTAAGTAGTATTACAATGTTAGGCATTATTATTATATTGGGTGGAGAATGGCATCTTAATAAGTGAGAGGTGATGACTCATCTTTACACTCTTGGAATTAACCTAGAAGTCATTGCCAACTTATGCCTCGGACAGATACATTTTCCAAAAGAAAAGATTCCTCCAGAATGGTGAGCATCTTTTCTCCAATTATGTTTTTCCTCTGGATTATAGTTCTCATGTGAAAAGGAGACTTTAACTTGCTTCTCCCTGAAAAAAACAAATGAACAAACAAGCAAACACAAACAAACCTACACACTAGATATAAAGGATGAGCAGGTGTCTGCCCACTGAGCAGACCTGGTCTCTGACCCTGTCGGTTAGATACATTTGAATGGCCAGTATTGTATTCCCAGGTTTCAGGAGCTCTACTGACTTCCTGCCAAGGTTCAGGTCAGTTGCCTCAGCATAGTGACAGGGACTTAGAAAATTTCCAGTCTAAGAGGTAACAGAATGAACTCACATGCTTGCAGGTCCAGTAGGGTCTCTAATTTCTTAGCTCTAGTTCTCTGATTCCTTTCTTCTTCCTTCTTCTCCTTCTCCTCCTCCTCCTTCTTCATCTTCTTCTCCTCTTTCTTTTTCTTCCCATTCTCCTTCATCTTCTCCTCCTCCTTCTTCATTTTCTACATTCTTTATCCTTCTATATTCTTTATTCTTCCGATCTTATTTCTGCTGCCATTACAAATTCCCAAGCATACACACACACACACACACACACACACACACACACCCATTCATATATATAGCAACTTGTTAGTAATGAAAAAACTACAAGGCAAAGACTTGGACAGCTTAATTGCTGAATGACAACAGCTGCAGGTTGTAAAAGTTTGGTTTATTTCTTAAAGGGACAGCTACAAAGGTTACAAAGGGAAGAAACTAAACCAATGAGGGGGTCTAAGGAAGAGGCAAAGAATATGTGTACTATTTTATGTTTCTTAAGTGTGATTAATAATATCTGAACTTAGTCAGTTAACAGCCTTTCTTACCACCTGAATCTCAGGGACTAAACAAAAACAGCCAACTAAAATCTCGTGTCAAAGACAGGTATTAATTGCTATTTTGAGTCAGAGCAGGGGGGTTCCAGTGCAGGTGGCTTAGGACAACATCGGTGCTATTGATCTCTTGAAGGACTATGATATAACAAAGACAGACATCTGCAATTCTGCTCTGTGAAAGTTCCTCCTGTGGTCTCTCCACAAGGACTTCTCTCTGGTCAATTCATTCTTACAGAGAACAAGCTTCTAAGTTTTTTTTTTTTATTGCAGTGTAGGACAAACGGTTTGATTGTCTTAATTTATTTGTCAGAATTACAGAACTTGGGGGAAAAGTCATCCTACTAACAGAACACAGGAACATTCTGCCCAGCCTATGATGAGGAATACACGTAAAAAGAGCATGTTCTCACACCAGAGCATTTGCGGTTAGAGACAGATGCCTATTCAAAAGGCAATATTTTCATGGGGTGTGCCTACATGAATTTATCCTCTATCAGATGTGTACATCTCTGGTGGGTTGGCCTTCTAAATGTCAGTTGATCTACTGCATAACCTTGTGGATACCATGATGTAGGGATAAGGAAATAAGAAGTGGATTGGTCAGAGGAAATTTTCCAGTGTTTGCTTTTCCCCGGTACATCTAATGACAATTTTAGTTTTAAACTTCCTTTTCAGAACAAATGCATTGCACACTGGTGTGAAAGCTAAAGACACTCTCTCTTTCTCTCTCTGGGTCTGACAGCATGCTTGCTTCCTGACCTAGACCAAAGTCTCTCTGTGGAGCTAAGTGAGGACAAGTTTTCTTGCAGCCTCATTGAGGCTGATCCAAGGCTTTCTTTGAGGCCCTAACATGTGGGAAAGGAACATGGTTGGTAGAGCCAGTAATTGTCTTGAGTCAGGACCTTGGGAGCTTTTCTCCAAGGTTCTAATGTATGGAGAAGAAATAAAGCTCATTCTCAAAAACCAGGACTATGCTTAGCAGAGCTGGTAACAGCCTGGGGCCAGGCCCTTGTGTGGAGCTGTGGCTTTAGTTGCTGAGAGCCCAACTCTTCCTACCATAAGAGCTATGGTTATCGGTCCTAAGGTCCCTAGGTGCTTGGTCTGTACTTGAGATATCTGTGTTCTTTTTATGCAACATTGTTTCTTTAGCTTCCAACTGATGTCATCCCATGGTATGAGAGCTTTCTAATGAGAGCTTTCTAATGAGTCTGTCCATCTCCCCTCCCCAACCAAGAGTATATAAGGTGTTACACTTCTTAATAAACTTGCTTGCATATTCAACCAATGGTGCTGGCATAACTGGATATCAACACATAGAAGAATGAAAATAGATCCATATTTATCACCATGCACAAAACTCAAGTCCAAATGGATCAAAGACCTGAACATAAAGCCAACCAAACTGAACCTCATAGAAGAGAAAGTGGGAAGTACACTTGAATGCACTAGCACAGGAGACCACTTCCTAAATATAACCCCAATAGCACAGACACTGAGAGAAACAGTTAATAAATGGGGCCTCCTAAAACTGAAAAGCTTCTGTAAAGCAAAGGACACAGTCAGTAAGACAAAATGGCAGCCTACAGAAGGGGAAAATATCTTCACTAACCCCATATCAGACAGATATCCAAAATATACAAAGAACTCAAGAAATGGGTCATCCTAGAGAAGCTAAATAATAAGGTGAACCCAAAGAAAAACATATATTTATCCTCCTGGAAACTGGAAGCAGACAAGATCACCGGGAAAAAGTTGGGAGCATGAGAGTTGGAGTGGGGTGGGGTAGAAAGAAGGGGAGGGGGGAGAGAAAGGAGAGGGGGAGGACTGGGGAGAGCTTGGCGAATTGGGATGGCTGAGATGGAGGAAGGGTAATTATGAGAGCAGGGAAGAAGATATCTTAATTAAGGGAGCCATTTTAGGGTTGGCAAGAGACTTGGTTCTAGAGGGGTTCTCAGGCATCCAAGGGGATGTCCCCAGCTAAGTCCTTGGGCAGCAGAGGAGAGGGTGCCTGAACTGGCCTTGTCCTATAGCCACACTGATGAATATCTTGTGTCACCATAGAACCTTCAACTGGCGATGGGTGGAGATAGAGACAGAGGCCACACTGGAGAACTGGACTGAGCTCCCAAGGTACAGATGAAGAGCAGAAGGAGGGAGAAGATGAGCAAGGAAGTCAGGACTGTGAGGGGTGTGTCCACCCACTGAGACAGTGTGACTGATCTAATAGGAGCTCACCAAGGCCAGCTGGAATGGGACTGAACGAGCATGTGATCAAACCGGACTCTCTGAATGTGGCTGACAATGGGGGCAGACTGAAAAGCCAATGATAATGATACTGGTTTTTGATTCTACTGCATATCCTTTTTGGGAGCCTAGTCTGTTTGGATGTACACCTTCCTAGACCTGGATGGAAGGGGGAGGGCCTTGGACTTCCCACAGGGCAGGGCACCTTAACTTCTCTTAGGACTGGAGAGGGAGGGGTAGGGGGAGTGGGGAGAGTAGGAAGGAAATAGGAGGAGGGGAGGAGGTAGAAATTTTTAATAAATAAATAAATAAATTAAAAAAAGAAATGGGTTATCAAAAGAACACATAATCCAATAAAAAAAATGGGGTTCTGACCTAAACAGAGAGCTCTCAACAGAGGAATCTAAAATGGCTGAAAGACATGTAAGGAAATGCTCAACATCATTAGTCATCAGAGAAATGCAAATCAAAACAACTCTGAGATTCCATCTTATACCTGTAAGAATGGCCCAAATCAAAAACACTGATGACAACTTATGCTGGAGAGGATGAGGGGTAAAGAGAACACTCACTCCTGCATTGTTGGTGGGAGTGCAAGTTGGTACAGCCCCTTTGGATATTGGTATGGCCATTTCTCAGAAAATTAGAAACAACCTTCTTCAAGACACAGCAATACCACTTTTGGGCATGCTCAATTGTACCACAAGGACACATGCTCAACTATGTTCTTAGCAGCAATGTTTGTCATAGCCAGAACCTGGAAACAACCTAAATGCCCCTCGATCAAAGAATGGATAAGGAAAATGTGGTACATTTACACAATGGAGTAAATGTACCACATTTTACACAGCAGAAAAAATAATGACATCTTCAAATTTGCAGGCAAATGGATGGAGCTAGAAAATATCATATTGAGTGAGGTAACTCAGACCCAGAAGCACAAATATCATATGAACTCACTCATAAGTGGCTTTTAGACATAAGCAAAGAAAACCAGCCTGCAATTCACAATCCCAGAGAACCTAGACAACAATGAGGACCCTAAGAGAGACATACATGAATCTAATGTACATGGGAAGTAGAAAAAGACAAGATCTCATGAGCAAATTGGGAGCATGGGGACCCTGGGAGAGGGTTGAAGGGGAGGGGAGAGGCAGGGAGGGTACCAGAGAAAAATGTAGAGCTCAATAAAAATCAATAAAAAAAATCTGCCACTCAAATTGTTTTCCTCTTGTAGGAATACTTCCTTTCCCTTCCTACTGCTCTTTGTTTATTATGTGAAAATTAGATTCTATTGTTTTGACAGTGAGTAATGTTGGAAGCACATCCTCCAGGCTCAGTCAAGCCTTCAGATGATGATAGCATGGGCAAAAGAATGATTAAAATTTCCTGAGAGTCTTTGAGCCACAACAACCAAGACAATTACTGACCCACATAAAATGTCAGCTAACAGATGCATCTTATTTGAAGTCACGAAGTTTGGAGGCAATTTACTATGCAATGATAGATTATGAATACAAAATACCACTAATCAGATTAGTGCCCTGTGACTTGATCACCTTTATAAACACCATCTCTGTAAAACTAAGGATTGATTCCAGGGCTTTATACAGACCAGACAAATGCTCTAGCACTGACCTATGTCTCTATCTCTAGTCTTTTACTGTCACAGACTTCTAAGTAGTTAGAATTACAGGCCTGTACCTAGGCCTGGCTAGCTGTTTCATTTTATGATCAGATACAGTCTAGGGAACAGAACTTACCATACTGCTGTACATATTTGAGAGAAAAGGGAATAAGCCTTTTCTTTTTTATCTCCAAAATTCCGTGTTCTAAGAAAAGACATATTTTATTTGGTTATTAATGATCTTACAGACTTTAATGTAGCAAATATGATTTTGGTAATTCTAAAATAGTCAATGTTTGTATTTTGACTATAAATTATATTCCATCCCTTAATTTTTCACGGATGCATATCTGATCAGTAATATATCTTAGGATTTTAATTTATGGTTAAAAGTAATAATGGAAATTGTGGATACCAGCAGATGACAGTATTCACCCCCAAAACAGTATCACATAAAAAGTTAGCATGTGAGTAGAGCAGCCCTGTCCACATTGTAGAAGAAGGCTGTTTGTTTGTTCCGGTACCCAGAACCAAAATAACCACACATAAACTATATTATTTAAAATACTGCTTGGCCCATTAGCTCTAACTTCTTATTGACTAACTCTTACATCTTAGCTTAACCCATTTCTAGTAATCTGTATATCATCATGAGGCTGTGGCTTACTGGATAAAGTTCCAGCATCTATCTGGGCAGGGCTCCATGGCTTCTCCCTGACTCTGCCCTTCTTCCTCCCAGCATTCAGCTTAGTTTTCCCTGCCTAGCTACGTTTTGCCCTGCTATAGGTCCAAAGCAGTTTCTTTACTCATTAATGGTAATCACAGTATAAAGAGGGAAATCCCACATCACCACATTGTGAATCCTAGGTATTAAGGGGAAAGCTAGCCTGGCGTTGGTGGCGCACGCCTTTAATCCCAGCACTCGGGAGGCAGAGGCAGGCGGATCTCTGTGAGTTCGAGACCAGCCTGAGCTAGTTCCAG
>NW_004949095.1:10576425-10578635 GCF_000317375.1 Microtus ochrogaster
AAAAAAAAGGGGGGGGGGGAGGAAGCTGTTTATATGAGTTTTAGGTAAGAATTTTATTTATTTTCTTAATGACAGTGTGGAATTGAGAACAATAGTAATGACTAGTTCTTTTATCTCATATAGTTTGAACTTCCAATTAGTTCCTGGATTCCCCCAAATTTTAATAACACCTGAAACATGAAAGACAATAAATGACAAAAAATCACATTTTTTCTTAGTTTTAGTACGTGTGTGTGTGTTCACATGACCCATGGTGCATGTATGGAGGTCAGAGGACAACTTGCAGGAGTCAGTTAATTCTCTCCTAGAATGTGGGGATCAAACTCAGATTCACGGGTTTGGTGGCAAGTACCTTTGCCCACTGATCCATCTTGACAGTCTTTATATTATTTGAAAATACGTATTTTTTTTTTTAGTGCTCTCCAAGGATACTGCTCTCTAAAAAACACTATCATAGATTCTAGGGAAATATAAGCAAATGTGTCTTTGAAGGAGATTAAAGTCTAGGAAGGGAGACAGGCGCATAAACGAATCTTATGAAAACCATATAGGCATTGCTGTGTTGGGGGAACTCAAAGAGAGCATGACGGAAGTTTCCTGCTGCAGTTTGGCTTGGCAGAAGGAAGGCTTCCTGTAGGAGTGATACCTGAGCTGAATCTGCTAGGTGTCAGCCAAGTCTGTTACGGACTGAGGGCTAACTTGTGTCCATATACTTTAGAAACCAGACAAGCGAGTGTGCATTCCCCCTATTTTGAAGAGAATTCTTACTTTGTGGGAGGCTATCCCATTTTCTACAAAATTGAGCTATACTTTTTCTTGACATAGACATGCATGTATGTATTCTGATTGTGGTACTTTAACTAGTTTTCCCAGTTTCTACATTTCATTTCTGTATGTCTACAAAAGTTATTTGTGCCATCATCCATACTCTTACTCATCAGCTCCTGTACTAACTCATGCCTGTTTTCAAACGCTCACTTTGTAGCACCTCATTTTAGAAGTACTGACCTTAATTAATTCACTAATTATCTTGGCATATGCTTCAACATAGTTTTAGCTTATGTCTTATTAAGATTATCTTGTTTTATAATCTATTTTATGCATTTAAAAGATAGGAGTTTTGGTTCATGCCTGTAATCCTAGTATTTGGAAGGCAAGTCAGGAAGGTGGCCACAAGTTTGAGGCCAGTCTGCTCTACACACTAAGTTCCAGGACAACTAGGGCTATAAGGAGAAACCCTGTCTCAACAAAACCCCCTCAAAACCCCCAAAACAGCAAAACAACAATAACAACAACAAACCCCAAACCAAAATAAATCAGTCAATAAAACAGTCATCCCAACCTCCAAACCAGCCAATAATTAAAATAGTTAATACTGTTATAGTTTGGGCTTTGAATACCTTTCCCCTCTAACTCATGTCTTGAGGAACTGGTCAGGAGATGTCATTTTAAGGAAGATATTGAAACCCTGACACCTCTCTACTTTTTGTCTCCTGCTGTCCCCACCATTTGTAGTGCTTCTCTACAGGCACACAAGCAATGAGCCAGAGTCTGAAATGTTCAAAAACATGAACCAACGCGAACATTCCCTTATTATAATGTGATCATCTTATGTGTTTTCATTGTCACAAAGACCTATGATGTGCCAAGTACAAAGAATATGAAACAATCAAGTACAGTCACTACCGTTAGATTATGCTGTTGTGCTGTCCTTAGGGACCTAGCAGACAAATCACCAACCACAACCACTTTGTACACGCATGCACCTGCTAGCATTTCGGGCATCGCTCTAGCCTGCCCTCAGGGTCTTCAACTGAAACCACTAAGAACATCCCCTGCACCCATGCGTTGTCCTATGGCCGCTAAGTAGCTAAGTAGTCTGAGCACATGCTCTAAGCCCTCTTTAAAAGCAACCTCTGACAATTCTCCCTTCCCTTCCCTCCCCTCCCCTCCCCTCCCCTCCCCTCCAAAGAGGTCGACAAGCTTTTGTGCCTTTCTCTTCCCAGTCCGGTCATTTTTTTCAATAAATCTCCAACGTGAAAGTTTGTTGTACGGTGTAATTAGTCCTTGCCGCTGCTAGGCTACAACTACTCTTAAGATTCCATAGTCTAGCAGAGGCAGGCGGATCTCTGTGAGTTCGAGACCAGCCTGGTCTTACAGAGCTAGTTCCAGGACAGGCTCCAAAGCCACAGAGAAACCCTGTCTCGAAA
>NW_004949095.1:10578813-10591647 GCF_000317375.1 Microtus ochrogaster
GCCAGCCTGGTTTGTAAGAGCTAGTTCCAGGACAGGAACCAAAAAAGCTACGGAGAAACCCTGTCTCAAAAATCAAAAAATCAAAAAAATAAAAAATTCCATAGTCTAACAGCAGAAATAAAGATATATTTTGGAAAGAACAATCTGAATGAGGCCAGTTTTATGGTAGGGTATGTTGAGAGGAATTTAGGTAGAAAAGAACTTGAATTGATTCTAGAGTAGAATTAAATTTTAATGGGAGGAAGACTTCTGTATATGCGAAGGCCTGCAGACATGAATGGCCACTGAGCCCTGGGAAAGCAAAATTAGTTCAATACAGAGACAAGATGGGAGAGGGGAGGACAGCTCGGGAGAGATGAAGCCAGAATTGTTAGCAGAGCGGGATTTTGAAGGCTAAGCTGCTTTTCTATTCTACCAAAGGCAGTAATTGAAAAGTTAAAGTTCAGAGGAAGGATGTTTAAAGATTAGGTTTGCCGTCTAGAAATCATGACGTTTATGACAGGGAAAACGCTGTAGAGGAAGTGGTACAGAGGAAGTAAAAAGATATAACCATGGGCCAGATTAAAACACTGAGTTGGAACAAAGCCAGACAGCAAGAGAATTTAGTGAAAAAGCGTTCCATCCCCAGGTGAGTAGAGGAGAAAAGCCAGAGATAGGAAGGAAGCCACGTGATTAGATGTCAACTGTTCTTGGGGAGCTGAAAACGTTTGCATAAATAGATTGCGTGGTTAGAGTAATTGAGGAGGAGAAGAAAAGGCACCGAAGCAGCAGCATTTATGCAAACACTTCTCACGTTCACGAGGCAGCTGACATACCTCGTTCAAGAGCCTTATCTGCGGTCTCAGCTGTGCTCATAAAACACAGAGCCCGTCGGAACTGTTCGTCTGCACCCAACTCCTGTTGCTTCTGCGGCTGATCACCGCTAACTCTCCTTCCTGATCCTTGCTGGCTGAAGCCCAGGTGTCCTTCCTCAGAAGATGACCAAGGCATTTTCTGGGAGTTGTCACAAGGACTTTTCATGACAGACTTTTTTGAGTCTTCATATTTTTAAATGATTTTTTTCCCCTTAAAGTTAACCTGTAGCATTTCATCACCCGGGGCTAGGAATAGTCTGGATTTCTTTCTCAGCCTCCTTTTTCTTTTTAAGAGTGAAGTCAAACGTCTCACCCATTCTGAATGTTATAGTAACACATTGCCTGGGGTGTAATAATGCCTGAGAGTTCAGAACGAAGGGCCCAGTTGAAATGTTGCTTTTAGGAAAGTCTCTGATAGTCAGTAGACACTGATTTCTTTTCAAACATCCTTTGCTTTCCTTTGATTTCCATTCAAAGCCAAGTATGCTGCGGAAACGTCCTTGTTTATCCTTTTATCCTGGTATTTTGTTACTTAACCACCTTACCAGATTTTCCGCCCACAACTCCTGCTGCTGACTACAGAAGCTCCTGGAGAGGTCACGTGAGGACACACACAGACTTTGGAAGGAATCCAGGACTCAGCTTGGTTTTGTGTAGTTAGCAATCAATCAGTGGCTGCGGTTTGAGTCCTGTTCTTACTCTTCTGAGAAATGTAGCTCAGAAATGACATGAGTTTTTTGTTAAGTGGAAAAAAATAATGTCAGAGCTGTGTTTGATTTGACTGATGGGTTTAGCAATGACAGCTTGCTTTGTTCATTCAATTACATGGAAGGCATTTTCTATAAATAGCCCTTGAATCTGAAACATCAACATTTGGAGGAAAACATATGAAAATGTTAGGATTAAGTGAAGTACTTAAATATGATCACTTATTTGTATTTATTTTTAGGACTCCATTAGACTACTTATTTAATTAATACATAAGGATTCTATATGGTTCTGAGGTGCTATGTACATTGTGCCATTCTCAAATCAGGCTAAGAATCAAATATTCATGATTTCAAATATTTACCATTTCTTAGTGGTACAAACATCCCAAATCCTTCTTCTAGTTTTTTTTTAAGATATGGAGTACATTATGGTTACTATATTTGCCATATTGTTCAATAGAATAGTGGACTGCTTAATCCTTTCTCCAAGTAGCACAATTTTTATTATTTTATTTTAACAATATTCATAGTGTCCATGCACCACACTATCTTTATGTAGTCATTGGTTGGACATTAAGTTGTTTCCATTTATTATTCTTGTGGATAGTGCTGGGTTGAACATGGTAGCGCTGGTTCTCTTCAACACAATGGTCTTATTGCTCCTGGTTATGGACCGGGCAGTAGGACTGCTGCAGCACACGAATGCTTGCTTTTGAGAATCCTACCATGTTGTTTCCTTCAGTGACCAGTGTACATTCCCACCTATCGTGCCTAAGCGTTCCCTTTTCTAACCATCTAGCCAGCTCTTGTGATCATTTGTCTGTTCGATAACGGCCATTCCTATTGGAGTGAAGTGACAACTCGTGTTTGAACCATGGTCAGTTATGGAGAGCATGTTTCATATCCGTGCTGGCCAGTTGGATGTCTTCTTTTGCAAAGTGTCTGTTTAGGTCCATTGCCTTAATTTTTTTTTTTTTTTTTTTTGTTTTCGAGGCAGGGTTTCTCTGTGGCTTTAGAGCCTGTCCTGGAACTAGCTCTGTAGACCAGGCTGGTTTCGAACTCACAGAGATCCGCCTGCCTCTGCCTCCCGAGTGCTGGGATTAAAGGCGTGCGCCACCACCGCCCGGCATTGCCTTAAATGTTTATATTGAAATATGTGAATAGTGTGCCACACAGTTTCCCTTCAAGGCCTTTAAAACAAAGTTGTCTAGAACAATGGGAGCCCTCAGGTCCAGTCTCTCTATGAATGTCTGCTGAAGGAGCCATCATCCCCAAGGCTACAGCTCCTGGATCAATCTATACTCAGTGATGTGCCATGTCGGAGTTTAAAAGTCCATTTGGAACATCTTGGGCTCACACTAAAGGAAGTGACTCTTCACAAAAGAGTAACAGCTACAACTAATGAACAGTTGTTAATCACTGTTGAAAGCCTTTTGGGGGTTATCTCCCAGAAATTCAAAAAATAAATAACTATAATTGTTTTGAGCAGGTTATGTAGTTATCAAGTTTCTGCTTCCAACAAAATTCAGGAGCATTACAGCTTAACATGGGAAATTTAAAATTGGAATAAAATTCATGATGAAGTTTCTCATTTTACCTTAAAATATTATACATCATTGAATAAATTAAATACATTTAAACTTTTTCTGTCTACCCTATTAGTTACCTTTCTCACTGCTGTGACCAAAATACCTTACAGAAAGAACTTAAGGAAGAAAGGATTTATTTGGCTCACAGTGTAAGGAGACAGAGTCCATCCTAGCTGAACACATGATGTCCACATTGTATCTATAGCCAGGAAGCATAGGGAAATGAATGCTGGGGCCTACTGGGGTTTCTCCTTTTATTCAGCTTGGGATCATAACCCATGAGATTTTACTTTTCATGTCTAATGTGGGTCTCTCTTCCCCAGGTAATCTCTGGAAACACCCTCACAGACACACAAAATAGTTTGCATCATTAATGGCTTATGGGGTTGGTTTCTTAATTCAGTCAAGTAGACAATCCAAATTAATCACACTATCTGAGTCATACAATTACAATGAAATTATATTTTATGTATTATTCAATGAGTTACAATCTAAATTAGCCATCACACTATCTGAGTTGTACAATTACAACGAACAATTTTATACGTTACTCAACAAATTGCATGCTACTAACAATTATAATTTCATTCAGAACAAATCTACCTCAAAAGGTTTATCTTATTTTAAGTATGTCTGTGAACGTGTGTCTGTGTGCGAGTATGTGCATGTGAGCATAGGAGCCAATGGAGACCAGAAGAGGGTTCAGACCACCTGGCGCTAGAGTTGGGAACTGAATTTGGGCCATCTGCAAGAATAGTGCAGAAGGCTCTGCAAAGCCACTTCTCCAGCCTTGTAATCCAGGACTACAAACACAAGAGATAATCAGAGCCCTATAGTTACAGGAAACAAAATAGAAAAGATATTGTAGTCAACAGTGAAAGGAAATGTGAGTGGGTAAAAACCAAACGTTAGAAAAAAACTTTAGGGGAACTTGAATGGAAATACGCTTCAAGGAGAAAAAGAAATGATGTAAAATTTCCAATCAGAGCAAATACTCATGCACATACAGTGGGTGACAGTAAGAGTAAACTCAGAGAGTTTCTGAAGCAGCCATCACACAGAAGTACCAGCTGCTGCTCTAGTGTCAAATGTCAATATTTATAACGCAGTTGGACTTAACTGTCAACTGGACAGAGCCTACAGTCACCTGAGAAAGGAGTCTCTATTGTGTGATTATCCAGATAAGATTAGTCTATGAGCATCCTTGTGGCGGATTATCTTGATTATTGATCAGTGTTAAGAAGGCTTAGCCCTCTGTGGACAGCACCATTCCCTCGGCAGGTGGTCCTGGTCTGTGTAGGAAAACAAGCTAAGCATGGGTCAGTGAGCCTTCCTCCAAACAGCATTCCTCCAGAGTTCCTTGGTCCTTCAATTTTCTGTCCTAAGAGTTCCTTGGCCAGAGTTAATGTGTAGAGTAGCAAGTGGTCCTTCAATTTTCTGTCCTAACTGCTCTTGGCGATTGCCTGTGACCAGAGTGCAAGCCAAATCAACTCCCTTTTCCTCTGAGCTTTTAGTTTGTTTAGAGTGTTCGATTACAGCAACAGAAATGAAACTAGATCACCAAATATTTAACTGATGAAAGCTTTGATTATATAATTAAATATTTTGAAGAGAGATTATTTTTTTTAGTGCCTTTAAAAGGGTATACAAACAGAGGTTGATGACTACTGCCCAGCTAGGGATGCTTGTTACGTTCTACAGAAAATTTATAATCACCTAAATTTCATTTTAGACTGTGTAATTTGACATATTTGTTAGCAAAATATAGTATCTAAGGAGAGGAAATGATTTCTTTCTTATAATTTTACCTCTAGAAAGGGTTAAATATGGTGGGAGGGCTAGTAGAGAAAATAACCCAGGGAGGGATAGATAACATGAATTCCTTTGAAAAAGTTGCATGGGAAGCTACTACTATAGGAGGAGGATATATATGTGCATATACATACCTATGTATATATATCCCTTAGTTTATAGATGTATGTGTCTTTTAGATATATAAATATATATAAAGATATATGTGATATATGTGATATATATATATATATATATATATATATATATATATGTCCTTTAGTTGAAAGTGCCATCCACATCTACATCTATATATTTCTATATATCTTACTTTTATGTGATGGCTGGTTCAGAAACTCTCCAAGTTTACTCTTACTGTCACCCACTGTTTAAAATACACAAGTATTTGCTTTGCGATTGGAAATTTTACATCACTTCTTTTTCTCCTTGAAAATGTATTTCCACTCAATTTTCCCTAAAGTTTTTTCTAAGGCTTTTTATATCCAAACACTTTTGGGTTTTACCAAGTCACATTTCATCTCACAGTGACATATATGGAGTGGGTTACTACTTTCAGAGTTGTTGGCCAGTGAAGTCCTGTTGACCCTGAATGAGTATAGGCTATTACCAATGCTCTTGGTTACCACCTAGAACTTTATGGTAAGCCCCTATTTCTGAAGACATTGTACACTTGAGTCATAGCATGGAGATATCAAACTGATACTGACCTGCAAACTTCAACCCTACTGAATAATTTTCATAGTGCTGGAATGTGTTTACATGGTACTGGAAGAGAAAAGTGATAATCATTCTTATCCATCAGTGAATTCTGCAAGCTACAATAATGACTGGCTTGATAAGACACACTCACTGGGGCAATGTATCATGAACATTAGTAACCAAAAATTTTTGATTGGATTTAAGTCCCACTCAACAAAATTAAACCTATACCAGGCATCATTATCAGGCCAAGAGCTTTTTGATAGACAGATAATTGTCACTAGGGGGAAAGCCTACGACTTTATTTTGATAAATGGGCATAGTAATAAGCTGATTCCTAATCATTTATCATTATACCCATAGATTAATGTGTCTCTCAATCCTCATCAGAAAAGCTCTATTAGCTAGTTCCAGGACAGGCTCCAAAGCCACAGAGAAACCCTGTCTCGAAAAACAAAACAAAACAAAAAAAACAAAAACAAAAAAAAAAACCCCAAAAAACCCAACCAACCAACAAACAAAAGAAACAAAACAACAACAATAACAACAACAACAAACAAACAAACAAACAAACAAAAAAAAAACCCAAAACAGAAAAGCTCTATTTTCAGTAGATGGATGGCAGTTGGCACAGAGGCCCACAACTGGCCAAGGCACAGAGAATAAGAGACTGAAGAATGGTCTACCCCAATGGGAGACCTCTACTTCCAACTTTCAAGGATCCTTGCAGAAGGAGGGTAAGGAGGAGCATAAGAGCCAGAGGCAGAGGATGACTACAAGGAAACAGTGTGAAGTGAACACAGCAATGTAGTTGCACATGTGAACTCATTGTAGTTATGACAGCACGTAGAAAACTTCTGAATGCCTAAACCAGACCAAATACCAGCATGGAAAACAGAGGTGGGTGTGCAGTCCCATCCCCTAGTCAAGGAGCTATTGGTAATTAATAACTTCTGGGAGAAGGAGAATCCATTTTCTCAAGAGTATAGCCCCTGATACGTTGACCATACTCTAGTAGAAGTCCACACATCCAAGAAAATATGGGGAACTCCAATTAGACCTGATAGTTTTTTTTTTCAAAGGGAAACAATTTTGGGTGGGTAAGGAAGAGGTTTTGGATCTGGAGGAATTAGGGAAGAATATGATCAAAACACTTTGTATAAAATTCTCCAAGGAGAGAGTATTTAAAAGTTTTAAATATTTAAAATATAAATGCACACTGACAAAAATATTTTTTGTAAAAGAAAATAATCCTTAAGAGTAAATTTAGAGTCTCTAAGGATAATATTAAAATTTCACAACTCATTGAGCTGGCATAATACTTCAGAGAATTTCACTTGATTTTATTTTTAGTACTTTAGTTCTCTCCCTATAAGATTGGCACTGATTTTAGTGTTAAGTTTTATTTGGGCTCAGGCAGCAATATCTGTTCATCAGACATATGAGTATTAATGTAATAAAAATAATAAATCAACGTATGTACTCTAAAAAATAGATATCCCTTCCACAATGAAGGAATGTTGTTGCAAGCAGTATCTTTCACAGCCAATAAATAACCTAGAGTGTCTGTTGGTCTCCTTTGGAACTTAGATGTGATATAATCCTCATTTGTTTGTGTTACTCTCATTTATTTAATCCTCCTTACCCTTTAAACACTGTTAGTTTTGAATGAAGCACAGAACAAAAAGGAGCGCTGTAAAATTTCAGGCTGCTGTAGATGTTCTGTTATGAAGTGTACATCAGGTAGCAGATCCAGTGGTCCTTCAGACACCACTGACAGGTTCAAATCCTGTCTGGCTCCTTCGACAAGTTCCTGTGAATAAATGACATCCTAGATGCTGAGGATTTTGGAGCAAGACCATGGCATTCTCTTAGACAATGGCCTCCAAGAAGTAGATCTTGGCTTTATACTGGGCCTCAGAAGAGAATAATGGTTAACTACAGATCACCAAGTAACCATGCATCCGGAGTGTCCCATCATGAACTGAGCCATCCCAAGCCATAAAGTCTACTACAAGGATTAAGCAGCTCAAATGCCCATGGACTATAGTGTTAGAATAGTTCTTTTCCACCTTTACCATGGTCTCCTAGGGGAATTCCCTCTGATAAACTGACAGGGGAGGAAAATACTTGCCTTATTTTAGAGATGCTGTCTGCAAGTGGGTTGTGACTGTGTTACAGCCCGTTTGCAGTGGCCTATCTGAAGGACAATGGTGAAAGGGAATCCAAGTAGGCAGAAGTTCAAGCAGTACAGATTCTTGTTCACTTTACTTTGCAGAACTAGGGGCCAGACAAATGAGCCCACACCAGTTTTGGGGCTATAGTTTATAGTGTCACTGGGAAGGCAACAGCTGGGATGAACAGGACTAAAGAGCTGGAAACTTAGAGTGTGAGTAGGGTTTCATGAATGGGGGAAAGATGAAGATATCTGAGTCTCATGTAAATGTTCACTGAAGGGTTACTTCAGTGGAAGAGAACTCAACAGTTAAATATATGGGGAGACGCATCCATTGGGTATCAGTTAGTCTTTCCTCCAAAATCTCTACTGTCACTCAATGATCTCAGGAGCAAAGTGGTCCTCACAGCAGGATCGAGATTCATGAATTCAGCAATCTGACTTCTGCTCGCCAAGGATGACCCAGTCATGGTTGCTGCTGTGTGACCACTCTTGTCAGCAGCTGAGACCAATTAGTAGCTCTAATGTTTGTTTTATTTGGCTTCTTCCATCATGAAAGAAGTAGCATTTCCTCCTTGCTGAAATAGCCACCGAAAAGACCAGACAAGAACTTGTCTTCTCTGTGTATAATGCTTCTGTCTTGGAATTTCCTGAGTGATAAGGACCATCTCTTTGTGATTCATGATAGACCCTGAGAGTTTAACAGAATGACTCATGGTGGGACATTTGGTTGTTAATATTAGTGAAATGACTCAGGATATGGTTCTGGTCATTCAGAAAAGCCAACCACATAATTAGAGGGGTTGGAGTTTTGAGCCACAGTGATATTGGCCAGGTCTCTGGAAAACAATGGAGGGAGTTGAGTTCAAACACATGAACTAGACAGTATTCCCTATCAGTGTTGCCTATGGATTGAAATTATAATAAAACCCTGGAGTGTGGCAAATGGATGGGCTTCACTAATTGGTACTTCTCTGCATGCTGTCAGACATGAAATGGCAGGAGAAAATTAACATGAATGTGGGGGAGAAAACAGTAGAGGCTTCAAATCTGGAACCTTCTCAGAACTTACCTTGTGCATGTAGTTGGTCCTTCCTCCACTCTTTGCTCTCTGGGGGCTTAACACCCAGCTCCCAAATAAATATATGGAGGCTTATGTTTATTTATGAATACTTGTCCTTAGTTTGTCTTGTTTCTAGCCTGGTATAGGAGGTCCTTCTGTCTTTGTGTTGTTTCCATTGGTTAATAAAAAAACTGCTTTGGGCCTGTTGATAGGGCAGAACTTAGGTAGGTGGGGAAAACTAAATGACATGCTGGGAGAAAGGAGGCAAAGTCAGGGAGAGACACCATGGATCCTTCAGAGACAGATACTGGAAATTTTACCTGGTATGCCACTGCCACGTGGCGATACACAGATTAGTAGAAATGGGTTAAGAATTAACCAATAAGAAACTAGTGCTAATGAGCCAAGCGGTGATTTAATTAATACAGTTTCTGTGTGGTTATTTCAGGGCTAAGCTAGCCAGGCAGATAGGACCAACAAGCAGGCCCTCCTTGCAGCACTAGCTAACTTTCCAACATTTTCCCTCTGGGCCTTTTACCTTTCTTTAGTCTATATATCTTTCTTTTCTTTGTACTCTGTTGCTGGTTGAGTGGCTGGGTGGCTGGCCCCTGGTGTCCTCTCTTCCTTCTCCATTTCTTGCTCCTCCCTCCTCTTCTCCCTTCTTCTATTTATTCCCTCTGCCTGGCAGCCCACCTATCCTTTCTTCTGCTAGCTATTGGCCATTCAGTTTATTAGACCAATTAGGTGCTTTAGGCAGGCAAAGTAACACAACTTCACAAAGTTAAACAAACGCCACATGAAAGAATACAACATGCACCCACCACTCCTGAGACCACCAGAGCCTTGGCCCTGACTGCACCTGGAGAGGTGAGTGTCTGGGTCCCCAGCTGGAGGGCCCATCTCTCTAGACCCTAGCCCCCTAGGCACATCTTGTGCCCCACCCCCACCCAGCAAAGCCCCAGTGATCTGGGAGCATCCTCTCCGCATCTGCAACCATCCACCACCACACCTCTGTCCCCTGGAGTCTTGGGTTTGCCTGCCCATGGATGAAGGCCCATATTTTTACATGGTATGGTAACCAGAATCCTAGGCCACAGTTTACACCTTCTGCACAGGAGGTGGTCACCTAGCATTTACAGACAGGTTGTCACCAGGGTCAGGATATGTTAATGTTGTTCTGCTCCTTCTTTGTAATTTGGAGAATGCCTGGGAAAGAGATGCTAATTTGGCCTATGTGACAGAGCTGGCATACAGAGCAGGATGGTAGGAAGATGCAACAGAGAGGGCATAGAAAGATGTGGGTGTCCTCTTCCCCTTCTCCTCTTTCTTCTATCCCTCCCCCTGCCTCCATGTTCCCAATTTTGTGAGGCGATTTTGTCAGTTTCCACTTTCCAGGTTGACCTATAAATGTTTTTCTTTGAGTTCACCTTATTACTTTGCTTCTCTAGGATCATAAACGACAGACTCAATAGGAGAAGGGGAGGGTTGAGGAGAACTTGAGGGAATGGGATAGTTGAGATGGAAAAAGGACACATATGAAAACAAGGAAAGAGATATCTTGATTGAGGGAGCCATTTTGGGGTTAGCAAGAAACCTGGCTCTAGAAAAACTCCCAGGCAACAGATAACCTTACACCAGCAAACCCCAAAGAAGGGAAACATACAAAATGTCAAATACCACTGAAAAATAACAGGATTAACAATCACTGGTCATTTATATCTCTTAATATCAATGCACTCAATTCACCTATAAAAAGACATAGGTTAACCGAATGGATAGGAAAATAGGATCCATCCTTCTACTGCATACAAAAAACATATCTCAACCTCAAAGACAGGCATTACTTCAGAGTAAAGGGTTGGGTAAAGACTTTCTAATCAAATGGACCTAAAAAACAAGCAGGTATAGCTATTCTAATATCTAATAAAGTAGTTTTCAAACTAAAATCAATCAAAAGAGAAGGACACTTCATAGTCATCACAGGAAAAATCCAACAAGATGAAGTCTCAATTCTGAATATATATGCCCCAAATACAAGAGTACCAACATATGTAAAAGAAACATTACTAAAGTTTGAACCTCACATAAAACCCCACACACTAATAGGAAACTTCAACACTCTACTCTCACCAATAGACAAGTCTGCTAGACAGAAACTTAACAGAGAAATAAGAGAAGTAACAGATGTCATGACTCAAATGAACTTAACAGACATCTATAGAACATTTCACCCAAACACAAAAGAGTATACCTTCTCAGCACCTTATGGAACCTTTTCTAAAATTGACTACATACTCAGTAACAAAGGAAACCTCAACAAATAAAAAAATGGAGTAACCCTCTTTATCGTATTGGATTACCATGGCTTAAAGTTAGATTTTGACAACATTAATTGCAGAAAGTCTACAAACTCATGAAAATTGAACAATGCTCAATTCACTCACTCCTGGATCAAGAAAAAAAATAAAAAAGAAATTAAAGACTTCCTAGACTTCAAAGAAAATGAGTGCACAACACATCCAAACCTATGGGACACTATGAAAGCAGTGCTAAGAGGAAAGTTTATAGCACTAAGTACCAACATAAAGAAAATGGAGAAATCTCACTTTAGTGCACACTTGAAAGCTCTTGAACAAAAAGAAGCAGACTCACCCAAGAGGAGTAGATGACAGGAAATAATAAAATTGAGGACTGAAATCAATAAAATAGAAACAAAGAGAACAATACAAAGAATCAATGAAACAAACCTGGTTCTTCTAGAAAATCAAGTTAGACAAACCTTTATCCAAACTAACCAAAAGACAGAGAATATTCAAATTAAGAAAATCAGAAATGAGAAGTGTTACATAACAACAGACACTGAGGAAATCCAAAGAATCTTTAGGTCATACTTCAAAGGCCTGTATTCCACAAAACTGGAAAATCTAAAAGAAGTGGAAAACTTTTTGGATAAGTGTGGAGGCCCCCAAAAATGTGAGCCTATCTTGTCTGAAGGTCAGAGAGTTTGAGGTTGCTCAAAATTGTTGACAACAACCCATGCTACACATTCTGACCTAGGATGTGGTTACTTGGTCTTTTTGACATTAAGATGGCTCATACAGGTAGATCCACTCCCCCCTGACTAAGGGTCAGGAAATTCAAGCATACTTCTGCTCCTTCTTTTGAAAAAGGAGGTTTGACCTTGGGAGTGACTGTTTTCAGAATACTTGGTCTAGGGTGGGTTCACTACCTAAACAACAGAATGCTTTTATCATGGATTAATGGCTTGATGGCTCAAATTATCGAAGAAGTAACTATTCTAGTTGTCCTTTGTATCACATTAAAGCAGTCTTTTGTCTTCTTACCCCTGTTGTATTGGGGTAAAAAATGTATGGAAAAATTAAATGCAGCAGGTGGATTTCAGTATTCCCTGGATCTCCCTCCTGGTATTATCCTTTCTGTTTTATTATTTTCACTTGTGTCTTTGTACCCTTTACTAACTCTTCTACTCCCCATGCCCCTATTTTGGCAAGTGGTATTACTTTTGAAACTGGTCTCTGACAAGTAGGTACCACATACCAAAATTAAATCAAGACCAGATAAATAATTTAAATAGACCTAAGGAAATAAAGACGTCTTCAAAAGTTTCCCCAAAAAAAAAAAAACAAAAAACAAAAAACCCCAGGGATGAATGGTTTCAACACAGAATTTTACCAGAACTTCAAAGGAGAGCTAATACTTATAATCCTCAAATTGTTCCACATAATAGAAACAGAAGAAATGTTACCAAACTCTTTTTACAAGGCTATAGTTACCCTGATATCCAAACCACACAAAGATTCATCTAAATAAGAAAATTACAGGGGGCTGGAGAGATGGCTCAGTGGTTAAGAGCATTGCCTGCTCTTCCAAAGGTCCTGAGTTCAATTCCCAGCAACCACATGGTGGCTCA
>NW_004949095.1:10592053-10608005 GCF_000317375.1 Microtus ochrogaster
ACAAGCCATGCCTACTCCCACCCCAGTTTGCTGAGGAAAGCTAATCTTTGGCTTCCAGCCCGAGTCCCTTCATCTCCCTCTCAAAGAGGCAGCTTCTGTCTCTCTCTTCTCCCCACTTCTCCCCTTTCCCCCTTCAGATTTTCTCTCTCTTTCTCTGACTCTCTCTGCTCTTCTCCCCTTCCCCCTTTTCCCCTCCATAACCCATTAAATAAATATCCAACCCCACTCTGCATGGTGTGCCTATCCATGTCTCTGTCTCTTGCTCATGAGTGGCTCCCTGCCTGGGACCAGTTGCCTTCGGAGACCTGCAAAGACCTGTGGTGTGGTCTTGGGGTGTGCTCATCCACCTGTCTCTCATCATGGAATTGGCTGCCCCTTCGAGGTCTCTATCCCACAACATGGTTGCCTGCCTGGGACTTGCGGCCCACTGCAGCCACTTGGGGAACTGCACCATCCCTGACTGGAAATGACTGCTCTCAGGACCTGCTGCCCATTGCAAGCCACCACTTTGGAGACCTGCGGCATGGTCTCATGGCCCGCTGCTCACTGTAGCCACTCAGGGACCTGAAGCATTTTACTTTTACTATTACAAAACGGAATCCAAGAACACATAAAAAAAATCATCCACTATGATCAAGGTAGACCAATGGAATAGAATCAAAGACCCTGATATTAATCTACACACCTACGAATACCTGATTTTTGACAAAGAAGCTAAAATTATGCAATGAAAAAACTGTATGTCTACATGTAGAAAAATGCAAATAGAACCATATCTATTCCCATGCATAAAACTGAAATCCAAATGGATCAAAGACCTTGATATAAATCCAACCACAGTGAAGCTCATAAAAGAGAAAGTGGGAATTAGCACAGGAGACTACTTCCTTAATATAATACCAGTAGCACAGACACTGAGAGCAACAATTAATAAATGGGACCTCCTGAAACTGGTAAGCTTCTGTAAGGCAAAAGACACAGCGAGTAAGAGAAAATGGGAGCCCACAGAATGGAAAAAGTTCTTCACCAACTCCACATTGGATAGAGGACTCATCTCCAAAATATATATAGAACTCATGAAACTAGACATTAAAATGCCATACAATCTATTTAAAAAATTGGGTACAGATCTAAGGTGATGTGAGATTTCCCTCTGTATGCTGTGATTACTGTTAATGAATAAAGAATTGCTTTGAGCCTATGACAGGGAAGAACAAAACTAGGTGGGGAAAACTAAGCTGAATGCTGGGAGAGAGGAGGTGGAGTTAGGGAGAAGCCATGTAGCCTGCCAGTGACAGATGCTGGGAACTTTATCTGTTAAGCCACAGTCATGTGGTGATATACTGATTAATGGAGATGGGTTAAATTAATATATAAGAGTTAGCCAATAAGAAGCTAGAGCTAATGGGCCAAACAGTGATTTAAATAATATAGTTTTTGTGTGATTATTTTGGGGCTAAGCAGCCTCCCTCCTCCAACAATCTAAACAGAGAATTTTCTTTTTTTTTTTAAATTTATTTATTTATTAAGGATTTCTGCCTCCTCCCCGCCACCGCCTCCCATTTCCCTCCCCCTCCCCCAATCAAGTCCCTCTCCCTCATCAGCTTGAAGAGCAATCAGGGTTCCCTGACCTGTGGGAAGTCCAAGGACCGCCCACCTCCATCCAGGTTTAGTAAGTTGAGCATCCAAACTGCCTAGGCTCCCCCAAAGCCAGTATGTGCAGTAGGATCAAAAACCCATTGCCATTGTTCTTGAGTTCTCAGTAGTCCTCATTGTCTGCTATGTAAGTCCGGTTTTATCCCATGCTTTTTCAGACCCAGGCCAGCTGGTCTTGGTGAGTTCCCGAAAGATCATCCCCATTGTCTCAGTGTGTGGGTGTACCCCTCGCGGTCCTGAGTTCCTTGCTCGTGCTCCCCCTCCTTCTGCTCCTGATTTGGACCTTGAGATTTTAAACAGAGAATTTTCAACTGAAGAATCTCAAATTGCCGAAAGACACTTAAGGAAGAACTCAACATCCTTAGTCATCAGGGAAATGCAAATCAAGTGACTCTGAGATACCATGTTATACCAGTCAGAATGGCTAAGATCAAAAACACCAATGATAGTTTCTGCTGGAGAGGATGTGGACTAAGGGAAACACTTCTTTATTGCTGGTGGGAGTCCAAACTTGTACAGCCACTTTGGAAATCAGTATGGAGGTTTCTCAGAAAATTTGGAATCACACTACCTTAAGACCCAGCAATACCACTCTTGGGCACATACCCAAAGGATGTACACTCATGCCTTAAGGACATTTGTTCAGCCACGTGTTCATAACAGCATTATTTGCAATAACCAGAATCTGGAAACAACTTGGATGCTTCACAACCAAAGAATAGATAAAGAAAACATGGTGCATTTACTCTCAATGGAATACTGCTCAATAGTAAAAAATAATGACATTTTAAAATTTGCATACAAATGGATGGAACTAGAAAAACCCATCCTGAGTGAGGTAACCCAAACCCAGAAAGACAAACAGGCTATATAGTCACTCATAAGTGGATATTAGACATAACACAGAGGATAACCAGCCTATAGTCTATGACCCCAGAGAAGTTAGGTAACAAGGAGAACCCTAAGAGAGACATACATGGATTCCCCCTGAGAAGGGGAAATAGATAAGATCTCCCGAGAAAATTGGGAGCATGGAGCAGGGAGGAACAGCTGAAGGAGAAGGGAGGTGAAAAGGGAGGGAGGAAGAGAACATGAGGGAACAGCTTGATTGAGATGGGGGAAGGACAAAGAGGGAGAACAAGGAAAGATTTTCTGTTCAGATGCAGTGCGTCTAAAGCCACAATGATGCTGAGAACCTGAGTAGGTCAAACAGAACAAGGTTAATGTCAGAATCCTCATATTGAGCTCCTGGCTTTGAGGACTGCCTATGCCGAAGCACATAGGGATTCTTTGAAGCAACGAGGCTGTGCTGATCGTTGAGCTGCAGAATTTCTTTCCAAGATTTTTGAAGAGATGTTGGATGGTCTCTCCTCAAATGAGATTAGGATTTACAAACTCACCCCAGCCATGTGGGGAATAAGTTTAATTAACCACAGAAAGGTAGTAGGCATTGAAGAAGATTCTATTCCCTCTACTCAACCACCAAGAGTTTTAATATGAACCAATAATACATTGGACTCTAATAAAATATTTAAATCATAACAACACTCTTCTTTGGAAGGTTATGAACTCAAGAGGAATGGATGTGTTCAAGTATTTGAGAACTGTTTTGAGGTTAGTGTGTGGCTAAAAAGAGTGGCCTGGTTGGCTTGGAGATCTACAAACGTGTTTTTGATTGTTGCAAGTCAGGCTTCTAAGGTGAAGAATCAGAAGAAGTGGAAGATAAGAAGAAAGAATAGGTAAGTTGAGGCCTTATTGTAGAGTCTTTTTATTCAAGTTTACTCTTGTTTCCCTGAGTCTAGAGCAGGTTATGAAGGCTTCTGATTTGACCCTCTCTTTTATGATTGGAATGGATTGAGTTGTGCCTCTCCACACAAAATTCTTGTGCTGAAGTCCTGACACCCAATGTGATGGGAACTGCGAATATTCTGAGATGGATCTTTTGGGAGATAATTGGATTTAAAAGAAGAGGTGACGGTGGAGCCCTCTTAATGGAATTAGTGCTTTTATGATAGATAGCAGCACCTTCATCTGCAATATCAGGACACGGCAGGAAGGGACCTGCAAGCCTGGAAGAGGGCCCAGTTTGGAAATTAGATAGTTAGGTGGCACTTTGATTTGCCTCCAGTGTCTGGAACTGTGAAAATAAAATTCTATTCCTTTTTTAAAATGTGAGACAAAGTCTTATGCTGTACCCTGGGTTGTTTTGAGGTTCTTCATTACATACCAGCCTCACATGCAGTGCGACTCACGCCTGAGGCTTTGCAGCGCTGGCTTTACAGGTGTGATCTATTAGACACAGCTGAATTTCAGTTCTTAAGCTGACTGAAGTCTGGCCAATGCTATTTTGGCCAAAATCTGGTAATTGATTACTAATAGTTCAGATGGACATTTTTGTCTGTTTTTGGAAGTGGGAACAGGAGGTGACAACCCAAAGTGAAAGCATTTAAAGAGGACTCAAGATCAAAGTTTCTCTCTGAGCTCTCCCCCACCCCCTGTTAAAAGACATAGTAATAGAATTTTTTTCCCCCAAAGCAGGACAGAAAAACTAACAATCCTGTTCCCCTATATTATGACTCAGTTTTGGCCCCACCTTTCTGTGGAAGGATTGGCAGTAAAGAAAATTTAAGAGCTTCTTTGTGTGGTTGTACATCATAGATCTCCCACACTCTCCAAAGCACCCTGACTCCATCCAGAAGAAAAAATGCTACAGAGAGACGTCATGAAGAATTGAAACAGACAGGTCTTGCCTGCCATCTGCCACATTCCCCTTCGTGCAGGCATCTCATGTCTACACTTTTGCTCATATCTCATTTAACCTATGCATAAAATGGGCAGTTCATCCTGACTCTGATTCTATAGGCCTTCAGCCTGGTTTCCTTTGTTAAGTAAAACTATGATTGAATAAATTTGCTATGCTTTTCTTTTATTAATCTGGCTTTTGTTTTAGAGGTACCAGCCACACCACCTATCATGAAGGCAGGAAAGGGATTGCCCCGCCCCCATTTCTGCATATGCGGAATATGTCTTTAAGTCTCTGTGGACATGTTACTGGGCACTGTTATTGATCTACTATTCAAACTAAGAGATTCAGTGTTGGTGTTTGGTACTTCCTTCATCTTTTCAAAGGTGAGTCATGAGAAGTAGCCTCTCTTTGATATCTCTACCTTTTTCTTTTAATGAAACCAAAGTAAAAATGGCAATGCCATTACAGCAACATTTCCTTAAAGAGCTCCTGACTTACATTTCCACAGTATGTGTTCTCTGGAGGCTGGAAAGTAGATGCTGGAAAGGTGTGGATTAAAAGGAAGGGGAAATATCTGACAGATGATGACAATGATGTAAGACAAAGAAAAACAAAGAAAATATGTCCCTTAGCTATGAGGTTAGGGACTAAGCCAATACAGAGCTCCAAGAAGTCTCAGTAGGTTCTGGGAAGAACTTTGTGCTCCATTGATAATATGTCTAATTAGTCAATGGTTTGAACTACTTGTCCCCAAACAAAAATCCACTTGCCATCTTACCTTCTTTTCCACTGAGCTTACTAACAAATAAATCCAAAAAGGCCACACCCTTATTATGACAACTGTAAACTTGACAGTGCAGTGCTGGGGAATAGGAACTAAGCAATGACATCAGAAAAGTAAGCAAATGCTTCTCCATAGGGAATGCAAAAGGAAGTGGGCAGAAGGAGGCTTGAGCACCTCCTAGAGGCTGTCAGCAATAACTTAATATAAATAAAGTTTATATTATAAAACTGATTTTTGCTTACAATTTTCCTACTCCAATTATCCTGTCAAAGTTTATTCACTACTTTTAGGAGCATTGAAAGAAGTTGAGAAATCAAAAAGAAAGTGTAAATTGAGAACAGGTTTTAAGAAGAAAGATATAAGGTAGCATTGTAATTATCTGTGGATTAGATTCGTTTTAGAAGCATCATAATATGGTCCTGCTGATCTTGATTGCCCGTGTAGTTTCTCTATATAATACTGGTTGCATAAAGAAACAAAACAAAACACAAGACTTGTCTTGTTCACTTTTCTTTGTTCTCAGGACAGTCAAATTAGAATCTCTGGTAATGAGGGAAAACTTGTTTGATTGTTTATTTTGAGACAAAACCTCACTCTCTAGCCCAGATTTGCCCAAAATTTGCCATGTAGTCTGGGATAGTTTCATACCCTCAGAACTCCTTCTGCCCCAGCATCCCTAGTGTAGATTACAGATGTGAGGTACCACACGTGGCTAATGTCATTCTTTCTGGATGAGTTCATTCACTGATGTTTCAGGGTCCTTGCTCTTGCCATCCATCCTAAACAAATGCACTTCAGGGCTGAGCCCTTGTGGTCAGAATGGACGTGAGTGCAATGCACATAAAGAGTTTGAAGAAAAAACAACAAAATAGCAACAAAACAAAAACCAATGTCTGGTGACTATGAGAGAACAAAAGGTTTAAATAAGACATTGACCAAAGCTGAGGAGTTGACAGTAACAAAACAACACAGAACACATGGGTTTAAGAGTAAAAACAACAAACAAACAAAACAACTGGAAACGTTCCTAAATGCAAGGAAGCAGAGGGAGGGAATCTTTCCTAGCTTCCTGCAGCTGAGTCCATAAACAGAAGGAATACAAATGTTGGGGGCTCTTCTGAAATGTATTCCTCTGGAAGCCTGTAGTTATTTCATCTGTGACTTCTCAGACACATTGTAATTAGAACTTGTATAGGAAATTTGCTGACTCCATGATGTTCTGTGAAATGCATTTTTTTCCTCCCTGAAGGGGAGGGGCCAAGCCTCAGGCCTGAGCATGCTAGGCAAGTAAGCGTTCCACCACTGAGCTCATCCTCCTGCAGATTTTTCTTTTTGACCTGCTGAACATGCTACTTTATTATCTATCTATCTATCTATCTATCTATCTATCTATCTATCTATCTATCTATCTATCTATCTATCTATCTATTTAAGATTTCTGCCTCCTCCCCGTCACTGCCTTCCATTTCCCTCCCCCTCCCCCAATCAAGTCCCCCTCCCTCGTCATCCAGAAGAGCAGTCAGGGTTCCCTGCCCTGTGGGAAGTCCAAGGACCACCCACCTCCATCCAGGTCTAGTAAGGTGAGCATCCAAACTGCCTAGGCTCCCACAAAGCTAGTACGTGCAGTAGGATCAAAAACCCATTGCCATTGTTCTTGAGTTCTCAGTAGTCCTCATTGTCCGCTATGTTCAGAGAGTCCGGTTTTATCCCAGGCTTTTTCAGACCCAGGCCAGCTGGCCTTGGTGAGTTCCCGATAGAACATCCCCATTGTCTCAGTGTGTGGGTGCACCCCTCGTGGTCCTGAGTTCCTTGCTCGTGCTCTCTCTCCTTCTGCTCCAGATTTGGACCTTGAGATTTTAGTCTGGTGCTCCAATGTGGGTCTCTGTCTCCTTTCATCGCCTGATGAAGGTTAATATTCAGGAGGATGCCTATATGTTTTTCTTTGGGTTCACCTTCTTATTTAGCTTCTCTAGGATCACGAATTATGAGCTCAATGTCCTTTATTTATGGCTAGAAACCAAATATGAGTGAGTACATTCCATGTTCATCTTTTTGGGTCTGGCTTACCTCACTCAGGATAGTGTTTTCTATTTCCGTCCATTTGCATGCAAAATTCAAGAAGTCCTTGTTTTTTATTGCTGAGTAGTACTCTAATATGTATATATTCCATACTTTCTTCATCCATTCTTCCATTGAAGGACATCTAGGTTGTTTCCAGGTTCTGGCTATTACAAACAATGCTGCTATGAACATAGTTGAGCATATACTTTTGTTGTATGATAGTACCATATACCAAAGCTAAACCAAGACCAGGTGAAATATCTAAATAGACCTGTTAGTCGCGAAGAATTAGAAACTGTTATCAAAAAATCTCCCTTCCCAAAAAAGCCCAGGGCCAGATGGTTTCAATGCAGAATTCTACCAGAACTTCCAAGAAGAGCTAATACCTATACTCCTTAATGTATTTCACAATATAGCAACAGAAGAGTCATTGCCAAATTCCTTTTATGAAGCTACAGTTACCCTGATACCAAAACCACACAAAGACCCAACCAAGAAAGAGAATTACAGGCCTGCAGATTCTTCTAAGCTTAGAGGAATCTCTCTTGGTCTCAGTGTTGGTCCCTTCTCTCCCTGATGCCCAAGTGCTGCTTTCTAAGGTTTGGTGGGGTCTGCTTCCAGTGATCAAGCACACAGCCTGTTCTGTTTGGAAGAGTGGTTTTCCTAACTGGAGCCCAGGCTATCTTGCAGCATAGAGAAGATGTGAGGGCTTTGTGCAAACCAAACAAGCATCCATCCACCTGTACTCAGGACAAGGCAACAGCAAGCAGCCATTTCATAGCCTATAAACAGCTATTCTAAAGGAGAGAGAAATCAGAAACTCGCTTATGAGAGGACTCTGTATCTACCTGTGTTTATTCAACAACATCAACAATTTTGAATTCTGGGTGAGGTTTCACATAAATAACTAATGTATAAAGATGTTTTGATTTTGAAATGAAGCTGTTGAGTGTTAGTCCAGCTCTCTTCTAACAACATGTGCTTTAAACAATTAAGACAAAAATAACTTCAGGAAGATTTACCCCTCACCTCCTTTTTGGCTTTCTTTCTATCATAAGATTAAGAAGTGGAATTAACATGCAGTGGAAACTGGGCACATGGATATTTTTCAGAGTTTAACATAAGAAACTGGATCTCATTATTCAAGGAAGAACTCTAGTTGGTGTTGTGTAATATTATTTTAAGATGTGTTACATTTGTTTATGCTATGGAACATTTGTTTAATGATGCAAGGATGTGTTGCATTCTTTTATGTTGCATTTGTTTAACTCTGTGTTACTGTGCCTGTCTAAATCACTTGATTGACTAACAACAGCAGCAGCAGCAACAACAACAATAATAATAATAAAGAGTTGAGCAGCCAATCACAAGGCAGGAGAAAGGATAGACGAGGCTGGCAGGCAGAGAGAATAAATATGAGGAGAAACCTAGGAAGAAAGATGAAGGAGAGGAGGATGCTAGGGGCCACACACCCCAGACACCATGGAGTAAGAATGAAAGAAAATATATACAGAAATAGAGAAAGGGAAAAGCCCAGAGGCAAAAGGTAGAGGAGATAATTTAAGTTAAGAAAAGCTGAGTGGAAACAAACTAAGCTAAGACCCGACATTCGTAAGTAGGAATAAGCTCCAGTGTATGATTTATTTGGGAGCTCGATGGTGGGCTCCCAAAAGGGTGAAGACCCAAAATATCCAAAAGACTAAGAGAAAAACAACAACAAAAGTCCACCACCAACAAGCAGGGTCAGTTTTGTTCCTTCCTCACGGCGTGGATTTTATAAGACAGATTGAAGGACATGGAGGCCTTAAAACAGCATACTCAAAACTGCTACTGTTGTAACAACCGCACAGATGCCATGTTCCGGGCACTCCTCCATCCTTCGTGTCTCCTCCATATGTTTCTCTTCTAATCCACAGAATAGTACTATGACCTGGAAGTGGTTATCAAGGAAAATAAAGCTTAGAAGAGATTAGCTGGCACAAGGTACCATGGCTGAAGCCGCAGCTCAAACCCGATGTTTTCGTCACTCGGCTCAGATTGCTGGAGGAGCCACCTGAGCGAGCCCTTTCCCTGTGTCCATTTGCTCATTGGAAGGGTACTGAGATATTTGTTGGGCAGCCTATAAGTAGCAACTGTGATGTGTACAGGGAACCTGTGGTGAAATGGTAGGGACTGTCTCGGGTGCATGCACAGTTCTGGGAGCAGAGTCACCTGACCAATTCCACAGGTGCCTAACTCTTGATGTTCTAAATACTTGAGGTCTCTGTGAATCTCTGGCTCCCTTTGTGCTTTCCTCCTCAAAGATTTGCAGAACATAAGTGTCTCAGGATGGGCTGTGAGCTATACTGCTTGCTACCAGTTTCTGTAGGGATGTTGGGTGGACCCTTAGAATTTACACATCTAATGTCTTCCCTGGTTATCTGGACAGTGCCAGCGTAGGGACTATACATCAAGAGCCCTTGTCAGGGGCTCTGTGTATATAATGAGTCTTTCTGGAGGTATTGCTAGTAAACTTAACCTGTCTACAGATATTTTATCTTAAAGCCCAAGATCTCCCCCACTTTCACAGTTTCTGTTCTTCCAAAACTATTTATTGAGATCTTTGTTAAGAAACTGTAAATACTAAAATGAATAACCTTATGCTTGGAGGTTTTGTGTATATAAGACAAATTTCTGCTCTTTCCCTTCTTCATATTATCAATATAATCTAATAATTTAAAAAAGATAATGATCTAAATTTATTTCACAATGATGAATTAAATTATAACTCAAACTAAAAAATCATCTAAATTCTGTTAATGTGCTATGATGATAAAACTTACTTAAATAATTCAAAAGCTAAATAAAAACTCTCAATCAACAGACAGAAATGAACTATTTTACCAGCTTGATGCCATCCAGAGAGTAGCTATTGACTATCCATATATGGTTGCATGGGTGCATGGTAGTGGCCATATATAGATGTATTGGTCAACTTTCAAATGTTTAGACTATGATGACATGTGCTCAGTACTCAACTTTTGGGAATAAATATGTGTATCTGATTACTTAAGCGTTTTGGTATCATATTGCGGTCATGAGTTATCAGTGTGACATTTTTCCCAGCACTATCAATATTTAATGTTCTTGCGAAACAGGAAGTGCTATGGCTATTGTTAATGCTTTATCTTTTACTGCTCACAGAATCTGTTAAGCAGGTATTGCTGTTACTTCCAATTTGCTAAAATGTCAAGAGGATGGAATACTAAGCTGTTGGTGGTGCGTGGTGGTGTCATTGTGAAGGGCAGAGAGCTTTGGTGTCCCCAGTGTGCAGGCTTGTGCTGTGGGGAGAGGAACTGCACTCCCAAATGAGTGGATGGACTCAGCTCATAGGCTGGCAGCCACATGTGCTCTGCTCACGTTCTTGCACTGAATTTTGGGTTCTTCCACCCGCTGGCATGCGGGATGTGGCATACTGCATCAGAGACAGGACATGTAGACACTAAAGACACTAAGAGCATAGTTCCCCCAAAGCAAAGAGGTGAATATGGGGAATTCTGTATGGAGGAAAGGGAAGGGGGAAATGAAATAATTACATTATAATCTCAAAAAAATGAAAGAAATAATTAAAATTATTTTGGCGAAATTGAATGGACATTTTGTCTCTCAACGTTTCCCTCAAGCTCCCATTTTGATAAGAGGAAAGTAAAAAAGACCTCTCTTGATATCCAGATCAAATTATCATGTTCACACATTTTCTTATTGCCTCAAAGTCTAGCTGAGGTTTAATATGTCCCTGCCTGAACTTGCTGTGTTCCTGGAGATGTGTTCAGTCCTTTTATAATAATGTAACAGAGAAAGCAGCCAGGAACTGACAGTGCAGTGGGTTGGATTTACTCCTCACTTGCCCATCATGATGTAGCTCTAAAGTCATCACAAAAAAGGGAACTAAGTTGAAAAAAGAAATCCAAAGGCTGTCCCCACCCTACTTTGTGTACTATTAAATTGTGCTAAAACAACAATCAAAGGGCCAGGAGCCATCAGCAACATAGTGACAAATGCTCCTGTTTCAGATAAGGTAAAATTCAAGCTCCCTTCTCCCCGGATGGAAACGCCATGGGGTTAGCACTGCTATGTGAAAACGTACAGACAAGATGAACTGCGTTTTAGAATTCTTGGCTTAAGCAGTAGACTTTGGGTGTGGAGAGTTTCTGAACTTTTCACTTTAGACTCCTAAAATACCAAAAGATACACATTCCTAAATGTTTAGTAATGTTTGGAAACATTTGAAGCAGTTAGTATCTGAAAACACTTATCAGGAGCCATGAGCTTCCAGCCTGTTTTCTAAGGAGTCAGTTCCTCTGGTATCTGGAGGCATATATGGAGGGAGAAATGACTAGATTCCTGCTTCTACTGAGACACTTGATGTCACATTTCCTTTTACAGTTCTGTTTCCATCCACAGTTCCTGTGACCTCTCCTGTGATGTGTTTCTTTATAGAGAGCTAAATTCTTTCCCGTCTTACTACAGTTAAACTGACAGCAAAGAAGAGCCAACCGTCACACGTGCTTAGTGTTTTCACCAGCCTAAAGTATGGTCAAAGTTTTATTTCTCATTTTCCCTCTTTGTTTGCAGAGATGGCAATTGACTCCAGAAATATCATCTTGATTTTTTTTCTTTCCAGGCCTCAACACTTAGAAACTAGATTCTGGGCTAAGGAGGTGTACTGGTTAGTTTTATGTCAACTTGACAAAAACTAGAGTCATTTGGGAGGAAGGAACCTCAACTGTTTCTTGATTGATGATTGATGTGGAAGAGCCCAGCTCCCTGTGGGTGGTGGCCCTCCTGGGCTGGTGGTCATGGGTACTATCAGAAGGCTTCTCCATGCTTCTGCTTCAGTTCCTGCTTCAGGTTGCTTCCACAAAACTGTATATTGTATTCTCTCTATATATATTCTATATTACATCTCCACAGCATTCTGTATTGCACAGTGTAAAGTAACTCAGTGTGTTCACCTATCCACATGCCTCCCAGAAGCTGGAGTCATCTAGGCCTTTATGAAAGTTCTAGGTGCTTCCTAGGAAATTTACTGAATCTAGAGCTTGTTTGGCTCTGGCCCAAAGCTCTTGTTTCAGTGTCATTAGCTGTATTTATGAACTGCAGAATCATCTAGGCAATGCTTCTAGTCATGTCATACTGGGCACAAGACTCAGTTCTAAGATGTAATAAAGAATCCATTTCACTTAGAATGTTTTGTCTGAGTCTTGTATTACTGCTTCCAAAGGGACAGGTGATTTTCTTCTGCAAGTGCATCGTTTTCATACTCGGACAGATTTAAATGTTTCCTGTTCATTACTATGTAAACGTTTATAAGAGGAAGAAGTGACTTTTACAGAGTGCATAGAGACAGAATTTATCTAGATCATCTGCTTCTAAAGTTACGTTAGTGGATTGATGTAACTTGGAGGTTGCAAGTGACCGAACCCAATTCTGGAAGACATTTCTCGTATTTGTCCAGACTCACTTTACTGAGCTTACTCTCAGTAACATGACTAAACCTGTTGTGGGTAGAAGTAGGAGAGGACCAAATCAAAAGAGGAAGGTGAAAACAGGGCCAGGCAAAGAGTGGGCAGGTCTTATGTCCTCGAACGTGGGGTCAAAGGAGACAGGAGTCACCACAGTGGGTTGGTGGGTGAGGCGTGAGAAGGCAGTGGGAAAGGGCAGTGAAAAAGAGGGGGAAGCCCTAGGGACTTGGGAGCATTTTTGTCAGGAAGAGTTGTGATTTACTTTCCATGTTTTGATTTGGGAGTGGATAGATGCTTATTTAGTTTAGAACTGCCCAAAATGAAGAATGTGTCTCAGCTTTCTATGGTTGCTTCAATAACTTACCATAAACCCAGCACCTAAAAAAGAACAGAAAGTAGGAACTTTGCCTCTAGTCCCACTGGGCTAAATCAAGGTGTATGTAGGGCACCTTTCCTTCTGGAGCCTCAGGCCAGAACTGTCCGTTTTAACTGCTGGAGGTTGCCCAAGTTCATTAGCTCCTGCCCTTTCCTTCATCTTCAAACCCAGCAAAGCCACCTTTCTCTTTACCGACATTCTCCTGTAGTTAGAGACCCACGTGGAGAGATTCTTTATCTCTGAAGACTCACCTGAGTAGTTTCATTGAAAGAATTCTGTTCCCTATTTCCTTGTGAAGGAACTGATTGTCAAGCAGTACCCTGGTGTTGTCTGTATTTCTTCTGTCTTGTCTAAAGAGGCGAGTCTCCAAGGAGCTGAAGGGTCCTGGATCTAAGTACTAGTTCAGTTTCTGGGAGTTTAAAGGTGACAAGATGACAAACCAGAAGCAACTGAATCTTGAAAAGTTTCACTAGGTGATGATCCCTTAATGAGATGCGTGTTTATATCACTCTCATTTTTCCATCATGCAAAACATTAACCCTGTAGTGCTACCCTACCACCACAATCAATTCATTTCAAGTTGTGAATGGTACATTTCCCCCCAATTTAACAACTATTTATTTAACAATAATTTGCTACAGAATAATATCTCAGTCACCAACAGATGGTACATATGACAGTGGTCCAATAATATATTATGTAGTGACATCATCATAGCAATCTTACCTTGTCTAAGAATACTCTATGATAGTCAGACAATAATAAAGTAGTGCAAAAATACATTTCTCACAAAGTATCTTCATCATTAAGCGGTGTGTGTCTGTATTTAAAGTTAAGCAAGCACAGAATAGCACAAGGAGGATCATCCCCCCCTTTTAACTATTTTTCTTTTTCTTTTAGAGATTCTTAAACTTTATATGTATAAGTGTTTCACCTGCATGTATGTATGCACAATTATGTTTTTTCTTGCCATGGAGGCAAGAAGAGGGCATTGTATCCCCTGGAGCTGAAGTTATAGAAAGTTGTGAGCTACCACGTGGATGCTGAGAATCAAAGCCCTGTCCTGCAAGAGCATCCAGTGCTCTTAACTGCAGAGCCAGTTGAGGAACTTATTGTGAAAAAATGAGCACATGTTATAAAAACCTAACATTTTAAGCACTGCTTTGACAGCAGGTGCTTTCCCCTGCTTACTATATCTCTTAATGTCTCCGTTCCTAGCCCTTCCAGGCTCCGTTCATCATGGCAGCTTGCAGCATTCCATGGTTTTGGGAAATTTGGTGTTTTGTAGAGAGATCTTCAGAAAACACTCATGATTTGGAGTTTCTAGATCTACATCTACAAACATTAAAGAGCCAAGGGCTGGAGGCTGGATTTAAAGCACTCAAGGATGTTTCTTACAGATTAATCCAGGGGTGATATGGTTCTTCTAGAAGATGTTGTGTCTTGGCCATTGGATTCATGAAAGAACTGAGACTCAGTGGTCACTTGGCAGGAATAGTCAAATGTGATGAAATATACAGAGGGCTAGGGAATATGTCTGCCTGGGTGATCAAATTTATATGGATTATATTTTATTTTAAATCTAAAGTTACATAGGCAGGAAGTTGTTCTTCAGTAGATATATCAACATATCAGTGGTGCTTGAAAGCCTCAATTAACCATTCTGTATTTTATATGACTACTGCTTCCTTTAAGGTACCATCAGATACTGGACATTTGGACTATGTCTTTGTGTTTTAAGGCTATGGATTCTACTATATTAGAAGAGGTTAAAAATTATATCCATCTCACTTTCCATTTTCCCCTATCCTGTGATCATCTTTTGGGCTGACATGACAGCTTAATAACTCTATAAAGAATCTGATGGCCTTTCTTATCAGGAAAAGTAGGTGACAGACAAATTCCCAGGGAGAAGACATTGTTCTTAACCAGAAAAAATGTGAGAGGAAAACATGGAACGAGGATGTGAGTCTGAGAGAAACCCTTCCCTCTCAGGAAGGAAGGTTGCAGTACACAGAGAGGCCAAAGGGAGATCTGCAAAAGGATGAAAATAGAAACTTTCATGGCTGGTTTTGGTGGGAACAGACATGGAATAAAATGGCTTCACTCATGAGGAGAGATTGACTTATGGAAAGGGGGGCTAATCAGTTTGCCACCTCTCTGGAAGCTGGCTGTTGGATTTTCAGACTGGCTGTTGAGGTCTATAATAGATGTATTTGATGTTAGCAGATCTGTTCTGAAGACATTGGACAATGCCATGAGTTTGCATTGGCTCTTTGCGGCAGGACAATGGGAGGATGGATGGATGGTGATGGAGTCTAATGAGATGTATCATAGAATAAAGTTCTTTCTCAGCCTGCGACTCCATGACTCTCTGACTCCAAAAGTATAAATTGAAAAAGTAAAGCAGAGCAGTAAGGCCCTCTAATATCACCATTCTTGTTAATGAGAAAAGTAATACATCATTCTACTTTTTGCATTCCTTTTATATAAAGAAGGGTTAAGGTTGGGGCTGGGACGATGGTTCAGGTTGTAAAGTGCTTACTCTATAAGCATAAAGACCTGAGTTTAGATTCACAGAACCCATGTAAAATCCAGGCCATGCATCTGCAACCCTAGTGCAGCTGAGAGTGATAGAGGAAGACATCTGATGTCAACTTCTGATGTATGCATGCGTGTGCGTAGACACCTTCACACATGTGCACCACCTGCCCTCCCCCAGATGTGAATATACCACAGACACACATGTTATAGATGTGCATATACCACAAACACACATGTTATAGATGTGCACATACCACAGACACACATGTTATAGATGTGCA
>NW_004949095.1:10608105-10650680 GCF_000317375.1 Microtus ochrogaster
ACACACATGTTATAGATGTGCATATACCACAAACACACATGTTATAGATGTGCACATACCACAGACACACATGTTATAGATGTGCATATACCACAGACACGCACGTTACAGTTTGAATGTCAAATGTCTCCACAAGCTCATGTGTTAGAGTTGGTGGTACTGTTTTGAGATGTTGTGAAACCTTTAGGAAGTACAGATTCATTAAAGAAAGTGGGTAACCTAGAGACAGGTCTTTATAGATCCTCACCGCCCCCTCATGGATCTTTCTTTCTTTCTGCTTTGCTAAGATGTGAGTGCACTACCACCCCAATACCACGGACAGGCACCCACTCCCATGACTACTTGCCTTCCCCACTATTAAACTGAGCTGGCATAAATCCTTCCTTGCCTAAGTTGCTTCTGAGAAGTATTTCACACCAATGAGAAAATATGAACAACACAGAAGATTGGCCCAGAGAAGTGGGTCTGTTGCAATGATAAATCTTTCCATCTGGCTCTTAGGCCTTCTGAGCAGAGTGTGGGAAAAGGTGAAAGAGTCTGGAGCTGCTGTAAGCTGGAGAATCTATAGAATGCTGCAAACAGAGCTTAATGGATGATTCTGGGGGGACCCAGGAGACCAGGAAGTCAGTTAAAATGTAGACACTAAAGGTTAGGCTTGTGAGGTTTCCAGGGAGAATGATGACTTTGTTGGGAGGTAGACTGACTATAGGCTTTTCTCTTTATATTTAGGGGGAAAAAAACAAACAAAAACAAAACAAAAATGAAAACAAACCAAAAACCAATCTGGTTCTGCCTGTGTCCTGATAGAACAAAGCCAAACTCCAAAGCAACTGACTGATTTGTCTGGGGGAGGAAGTTTTAGTCTTCAAACACTTCAAAGACCTACAGAATATGGCATTTAAAATGTTTTAATAACATTAGGTTTTTCTTGACACTGAGACATGTCTGCTCCTGGCAGTATCAATTTACTTCAAAGAAAATGATGGGCATTGAAAAAACTCTGTATGGAGTTTACTTTTTTTATGACAAAAGCTAGCCATTTGGGCAAAGAAAACGTCTTCACCTCAATTGCTGACAGTATATTGTCCAAACTGGACCGGCAGGATGCAAAAGAAAGTGACTACTAAAGTTTGCCAAGACAGGGGCAGTCCTTCAAAATTCTCTGCTTCTCAAAAATGTCTATCAGATATTCTAGGTCTGTATGCCAAAGATGGATGCTCCAATACTGCAAAAGAACTTTGGGTGACTGTTCAGGCAGCCAGATATCCCTGTCATTAGTAACATTTTATCTTCTGGGGTGTTTGACGGAGTTGAAGACTTGATATTCACAGTTTAAGTTTTCCTTAGTTATGATAAAAGGTAAATTAGGTTTAAAACTTTAGACTCTGAAAGACGAGATAAACTATAGAGCATTTTCCCCAATTTGGCAAATACAAATGGACTGGGTATTGTAACTGTAATTATTACCTAATAACTTTTTCTTGTATATAATTTTACTATGTTGAAGTTAAGAACCTCCCTTTTTAATTGGTCAAAAAGGGGAGAAAGTGAAATATTCCTTTGCACTCTCTGAATATTTGTCACTGTGATTGATTTAATAAAGAAGCTGACTGTCCAATATCTGGACAGGATAAAGTTAGGTGGGAGAGCCAGACTAAGGACATTAGGAAGAAGAAGTGCAAAGTCAGAGGAGTCACAAGCCAGACACAGAAAAAACAACATGAAAAGTTCACAGATGAGGTCAACAGACCTCAGGACAGCACATAGATAAATAGCAATGGGTTAATTTAAGTTGTAAGTGCTAGTTAGTAATAAACTTGAGCTAGCAGATGAGCATTTATAAATAATTTATAATAAATTCCTTTGAGATTATTTTTCCTTGAAGTGTTTCATTATTGACAGAATAGCATATTGTCTACATATACCTAGCACAGAACCTGCCATATCAAATAGATTTAAAATTTCCAGCTTTTATTTCTTTCAAGAGAAAAAATTTATCATTTAATATTCATCTAATAAATGTTTTGAATACCACTGAAAAATAATTAAGTTGGTATTTGATGATAATAAATTTTGCAAAATATCAATGCTTTTAGTGAACAAATGTGGCAGAAAGATAATAAGAATATTATGTGAAATACATATGTGAAATATTTTATATCATGGTTTCTGAGAAGTTTTGATTTTCTGATTACTACCTGTTTATAGGCAAAGCAAGAAACATGCCAGAGGTCAGGGTGGCTGCCTGGGTAAGTCAGCACAAGGAGGAGCCCACACGTGGCTGTCCTGGTCTGTGCTCTAACCTCCCACACTTGGCTTATTTACAAACACAAGTTGCTTTCAGTGATTTCAGAGGTCAGAGGCTCACTAGATGGAAAACATCAATCTCTAGCTTTTGTATTCTCATCTGTTTTCTAAAGATGAAATGCCTTTCTATCTCTTCAGCTGTAACTATCTCTTCACTGTTGTCACAAAAGCACACTTACTATGACATTTAATAAATAGATAAGTAATTAAACAAACTGCAGTGGGGATGTTTTTCTTTCTTTTTTATTAAATTACATGATCTTTAAAAAATTTTTTTTTTGCTTCTAAGCCCCAAATTGTGTTGTAGAAAGTAATTAAAAAGAAGGCACAGAACATAAAGGAAATACGGAAAATGAAAATGACACATCAAAATGCTGGAAACGCTTTTGAATCCTTGTCAGATGAGTGACTGAGTGTGAAAGTGCCAGCACCCACAGCATATGCAGTAAATGCAGTAAATGTGGGAAGATGAGGCAGAAAATAGGACTGGAAACGATAGTAGAAAATGAGCTCAGTAATATTAAAAAGCGTGATTTAGAGTCTCACTTTTAACTTTTACACCTGGGCAAACTAAGGAATTTGATTTGTGATATGATGATCTTTAAATAATATTTAAAATCATTAGGTATCTTTTATATATCAGCTTTAAGGAAAGTTTAAAATAGGGTATATATTAAACTCAAGGTCTCAACTAGAGCTTTTGAGATGAAATCATAATGCAGATCTTTTAAGGACCTACTCTGTAGGGGACCAGAGGTCTTTGTGCTCACAGAAGAGCACTAGGGGAACCTGGGATATCAAGCACACAGGGTTGTTCCTTCAAGGAAAGAGATACAAAATCTGTTTTCCATTCAGAAGGCTGGAGTGAATGTGTTTCCTAGCTTGGTGACCTTTATGCAATCTGTGTGGCCAGAGACCTTATCGGACTCTCCCTGAGACCCTTTTCCTAAATTAGTTTCTCTCAGTTCTATCAAAGGTAGAACCTATCCTTATGAAAGGTGTTACATGTACTTTACAAAATGTTCTGGTTTTATTGCATGTGAAGGGCTTTCATGCCATTATTAAGCTGAAAACTTTTGAAGCATTCTTAGTTGAGGTCTGTCTGTTTATATATTATATTCTTTATATATATTTATTATATATTCCTTATTATATATATTTATATTCTTTATTATAGTTCTTTTTTTAAAACCACATTCTTTACTGCATGACTGTGAGGTACCATCTTGCAAACAGTGGCTGGGCCTTTGTTAAATGTTGAACCTGTCATGGCATTGATTTTGTACTTCTTATTCTCCAGAGCAGTAAGAAACAAACTCGGCATCTAAAAATTACTCAATTGTCAGAGGCATTTGGTTCTAGCAGTCTATCACAGAACCTTGACATTATTCTGTTTCTCTCTGTCATTGCCCTGACAACAAAATGTAGTAGGGAGCGCGGACCCTTTGTTTTTCCCGCCCTGCTAGCTTATACCCGAAACAACCACACAGAAATTGTATTAATTAAATTACTGACTGGCCCATTATCTCTAGCCTATTATTGTCTAACTCACATCTTGATTCAAACCATTTCTAATGATCTGTATAACACCATGAGGTCGTGGCTTACCGGGAAAGATTCTATCCAGCGTCAGTCTCAGGCAGGAGCTTCATGGTGTCTGCCACACTGCCCTTCTTCCCAGCGTCCAGTTTGGTCTACTCCACCTATCTAAGTTCTGCCCTATCAAAAGGCCAAGGCAGTTTCTTTATTCAACCAATGAAAGCAACACATAGATAGAAGAACTTCCTACACCAACAAAATGCCCAGAATCTCCTTCTATTCTCTGGAAAAGAACAGGATACCCACTGGATAGAATCATGCAGCCATGTCAAGCCTCAGTCAGCTGGTCCCTAGCTGACATACAAATATCAGACATATAACTGCTTGTTTCTATTGTACGACTGAGGTTTGGTGGTTGTTTGCCTCCTGTTGTTGTAGCAATAGGACCTTGCCATGCTATCTAACCAAGGGTCTTCCACTCAGAACATGTGGAGATTGAAGCCAAGAAAAATTCAAAGATGCAAGTCGATTTATGTTAGGTTCAGAAGCAAGATTCAGAGCTTGAGATAGGCACATCTGTAGATGCCTTTCTGAGAGGGTCTGAATCACTGTGATAGAATATTCGAGAGTTATTATTTAAGAGGAACACTTATTTCGAATCATAGTTTTCAAAGTCTAAGTCCATGATCATCTGGTGCAGGTGAATTTAAGCCCATGGCAAAGCAGAAGAATCATGACAGAAGGTGTGACAGAGAAGAACAGGTCCCCTCCTGTCATCAAGGACCACAGAAAGAGTGGTCCTGGGACAAAATATATCTTCAAAGACACATCCTCAGTGATCTGTTTCCTCCAGCCAAGACTTATCAGCAAATAATCTGTCAGTATGACCTCTTCAGTGGGTTAACCCATTGATGAAGCTAGAACCCAAAGATCTAATCATCCCTCAATACCACCAACAATTGGGGACCAAGTGTTCAACACATTTATTTTGGGGATGGCCCTTTAGTATGTTCATTAAGTTCCTAGGTCTGGTATTTCTGATATGGCTTTAGTGTTTCCACGTACCCATGATTTTCCAATCTCTTTTGACTAAGTTTATAGGTGGTAACTTCTTTTTAAGTGTTTCTTAGTTGGTACTGGGCAGGTGATGGTGGTGATATGCACAAGCAAGATAGCAAATTCTGGTTTGCAAAAGGAAGTCATCTAGAGCAAGGCACGGCCTAAAGGCCGGTTTTACACATTTACTTTTAAGTGCCTCTTGGTTGGATGGTGGACAGGTAGGATTATTTATGTGCATTGCATGATGTCAAATGCTGCTTTGTAAAATGAATTCACCCAGGGAAAGGTGCAGCCTAAAGGCCAGTGTCACATAATACAGACTGACTTAGGGCAACAAACAGTCTGACCACCATAATTTGGTTGATTGCTTTCTTGCCATGTAGAATCCTTCTATGGATATTTGGGGTTAATTTATGATTTTCCTACTTCAACAAAGTTTTCATTCCATCATTAGTGTATGAAAACCAGGTGTTGGTGGTATTTGGATGTCAAAAAAAGAAAGGAAAGCAGATATGTACGTACCTGAAACAGTGACTTCTGTTTCTCATTGCAAATTCCTCTTTCACTGTGAGGGAGGAAGGAGACCTCTGCCACAACCTAACCAGTGGTATTTAGTTAACCTTTCCCCACAGGTCCTTTGCTTCCCAGTTGTTACAGATAACAAGGATAGGAAAAAACACTATTTGGAAAGCTGGTTGGTGGTTCTATGCAAAGGAATGCTACAGTGAGAACCAATGAAAAACAGAATGGTACTATTAAAGCCCAGAAATAGAAATAAGGGCTTATATATAGATAAGAAGAGAAAACCAGAAGATGGTGTCAGGATGGGTGATGTGGGATTCCCCTCTGCATGCTGTGAATATCATTGGTTAATAAAGAATCTGTTTTGGACCTGTGATAGGGCAGAATAGAGCTAGACGGGAAAACTAAACTGAATGCTGGGAGAAAGAAGGCAGAGTCAGGAGAAGCCATGGGATCACTAAAGGAGAAAGATGCAAGCCACCAGTAAGGACCTTGATGGTAGGCTACAAGCCTCGTGGTAAAATATAAAATAATAAAAATGGGTTAATCAAAGATATAAGAGCTAGCTAGCAATGCACTTAAGTGATTGGTCACACAGTATTGCAAATAACATAGCTTCTGAATGATTATTTTGGGTCTAAGCAGCTGGGAATGAATGAGTGGCCTCTGCCAACAGATGGGTCACTTCATTGCAAAGGGGTGCCAAAGAACTGGTGGCCAGGAAGGATAGATGGCAGTGGGGACAGGCTTGGCTAGAGCTGAGGCTTGGGTGGGAAAGCTGTCTTGTGCTCAGGTTCTGTCTCTACCTGCTGCTGCATCATACAGTAAGCATACCCCCAGGTTCTCAGTCCCATGACTCTTCTCTATAACCTGTGTGTGACAACACCAGCACTGCAGCCAGGGACAGCCAGAGTTTAGCCCCACTCGTGTGTGACTCTGAAGACGTCATCTAGCTTTCGTGAACCCCCGTTTCCCCGTTTCCTCATTGTTTTGATGTTTTTGATGACTCAACAAGCTACTCTATGCAAAGTATCCAGTGGGGGTTTTCAAAGACTCAATAAGAATAGCTCTCATCACTGAGATCTACCCATGAGGGGATGGGTGTTGGGACCAGGGTGGTAGCATGGTTTAAAAGGATGAAATGAGGGGTTGGGGAGATGGCTCAGTAGCTAAGGACTCCTATTACTCTCCCAGAGGAACTGAGTTTGATTCCTAGTACCCACATCAGTTGGCTCACAACTGCCTGCAATTCCAGCTCCAGGTGGTCAGACATCTCACTGGTACACACACACACACACACACACACACACACACACACACACACACACACACACACACACACGAGATAAAATAAAAATAGAATAAAATCTTTAAAAAATGATGATGTGTTTTAGTTTTAGAGGCGTCTGAGTTTTTATTCCATCTGTATTGTTTCCTGTTTCCCAGTTTAGAGGAAATCACCCTGGGTTTGGGCTGGGCCATATCCTTGCAGTCTCTGCTTATTTGATGGACATTGCCCCCTCCCGCCCCAGGCAAGCCCTCCTTGCTGAGGTATTATGGGATCAACTGTTCTCTCTTTGTGCTGGCTAACACCTTTTCTTCCCCCTGGACTCTTGCTGAGGCAAGATGCAGAAACATAGAATTCTCCCCCACTTTCCTGCGTCAATACATGATTTTTCCTGGTGGCCTGTTTTTAAGAGATGTCTGCAGAAAGAAGAAATTCTATACAAGAGGAAACCACAATTTGACCAGTTTGACGCAGGACGCAATCCTGACTGTCACACTTGAACACTTGAATTAAGTTAGGGTTGCTTTCTTTTAGCCAGCCCTCCTCATTGTCTTTCCCAATGAATTTCTGAATCCACTTTTACCTTCTCTCTTTCTCTCCTCCCATAATATAACTTTCTTCATCAATTTATTTAGAATTTTTTACATGACTGCTCAATATATTTTTCTAGGCTGATAGCAAGCAACAGAAATTGGATGAATTAGAACAAAGTTTTCACTGAAGGTTTTATATATATGTATGTATATATATATATAATTTTATATGTATGGCTGTTTTTTTCTACATTTGTGTTGTCTTAGAGTTTCTACTACTGTGATAAAACACCATGATCAGCTTGGGGAGGAAAGGGTTTATTTGACTTACATATCCTAAATCCTTCCACATCGGTCACTAATTAAGAAAATGTTACTGAGGCATCTTCTCAACTGAGATTCCCTCTTCCACAGTCATTCTAGTATATGTCAAGCTGACATAAAACTAGCCAGCACATGTGTGTATCGCATGGATGCAGTGCCTGAGGAGGCCAGAAGAGGGTATCAGATCTCCTGAAGCTGTAATTATGGACCCCTGTGAGCTGCCCTGTGGGTACTGGGAATTGAATCCAGATCCTCTGGAGGAACAGCTAATGCTCTTAACTGCTGAGCCACCTTTTCCAGTTTAACATTTTCTTCTTTTTAAAGGTTCATTCCCACTAAAAACAATCAAACAGAACAAAACAAAAACCCCGTTCCAGTGAGACAGAAACTCCAGATTATAAAGCAAATGTGTTTATTAAAGGCCATGTGTCACAGGCATTGTCTTACTGTCACTTAGTAGCAACCCTCTGAGGTGAGGCAGAAAGTGAAATCGTTGTCCCCACCCTTCTCTCTCTACGGAAATCAATTTTCTCCTGGGTCTGGAGGAAAGAAGTGCCTGCCCAAGGAGCGGACATAGTTTGTTCCCGGGAGGCGCTGTCATGGTTTGCAGGTGTCTATGCACAGCACACAGAAGAGACTGGGCTGAGGGAGTTCTCATATTCTTCTCCATATTCACTGATGAGAAAACTAAGGTTTTAAAAAGGTAAGTATTTTACTCAGCTCCTCCAATGATTCTTCCATTATGGCTGAAAGGCTAAGGCAAGTCAGGATTCAAGGTCGTCCTGTTGTGCTGGTGTCCCTCAGGGCCGGAAGGACCCAGAGGCATCGTCTGGATGGAAGCAGGAGAAAGCCAGCTGAGGCTGGCACAAGACCTGTGGGAAAGGCATAGGATGGGTAGAAACTGCCTTATGTTCCGAAACACAGGAAGACAACTCCCCATGGCTGCGTGTCTGCACGGTTTTGCCTTTACCCTGCTTCTTCTGAAACATCCCTTGTCAATTGTTTGTTCTTTCATTTTTGACAACAGGGTCTCATGCAACCCAGGCTGGCCCCTAGCTCATTATATAGCCAAGGCTAGCCTTGAACTCTGGCTTTCATCTTGCTTCCCAAGTGCTGGAATTATAGGTGCATACAACCACGCCTGACTTTTGCTTTCCATGCCCGTTTTAATCATTACTTTCTTATTTGACCTTTAAAAGTCATCGAAAAGATGTCACATTGACCACTGACTGACTGGAGGGCTCTTGCCAAAGGATGCACTTACTACAGCAGAGAAGGAGAAAATAGTACACACAGCTTCCTTATGTCAGGGCGTGCAATGTTACAGCGCAGCAGAGGCTGCTGTACCTGTTTGGGCTCAGGGAAGGTTTCCTTTTTCCTTTTGGACTTCCAGTTTCAAGATTCTTATGACATGACATGAGTGATGATGGCAGTGCCTGTGGCTTTTTTTTTTTTTTTTTGCTGATGCAACTAACTTTCCCTGGTTATGGTTGGGACTTTTCCCTCTGCTCATTTCAGACCCGTGCAGTGGAGTTTTCCTATCTTGTCTTTTGCTTTTTATGTTTCTTCGACTTAGTCAGACTTTATTTCAGGTATCAGTCAGTACCTTCCCCCACCTGTAAAGACCACTCACCATAGGCAATCAGATTCTCATATTGATATTCAGTCATAACAATGAGAAATAAGACAAGGACCATAAGCTAAGGCCAACTGGATGGAGAAAACACAACAAGGTATTATTATTTTTTTAAGAGTAATTCCAGGATGATAATGTTGTTATAGTCTTTGGAGATGAACTGCTATAATGCTAATACCTTTAAACTTTTTGACAGTTTCATATATATATGTATATGTGTGTATGCATCATTTTCATCCTACCTCTGTTCTCCTCTCATTACCTTCTTATTCCTGCCCCTCCCCCCCCCCCCAGAAAAGGGGCTTATTCATGCCTTTTGTTTTTCTTGTGATCATTGAGTTTAATTAGAATTGCTAGCATGTGCATGGCTGGGGCTTACTTAGAAGAGTATGGGTGCCAGGTGGTGGTGGTACACACCTTTATTCCCAGTACTCAGGAAGCAGAGGCAGGCAGATCTCTGTGAATTTGAGACCACCCTGGTCTACAGAGTGAGTCCAGGACAGCCAGGGCCACACAGGGAAACCCTGTCTTGGAAAACCTGGAAAATAAAAGTATGGGCAACTTAAAAATCACTCCACCACTGAAGCAAATGAACTTCCCTGCAATCATGAACTGCCAAAGCACCTCAGGGAGTGAGTGGTGCAGGAGCCCTTCCCAATCCACGATGGAATGTTCATAGGCCCCATCTTGTGTGGCGCTTGCACAGGTAACCACAGCTGCTGAATATTCATGAACTGCTCTTGAACATTTACTAGACACTATGTTTTGAATAGTGCCTATATAGCTCCACTTAACTTTCATGGGAAAAAATGTTCATTTTTCAAAAGGAGAGAAATTAGGGCCTAGAGAAATTAGGCAGGAGAAAGGTCACAGAAACAGTAAACAGTGCCTGGGATTAGAATTCAGGGATCCTAACCTCATGGTACTGTAGAAAGGAAAATGTCACATGGGCTGAGTGTACTGGTAATCCCAGCCAAGTTGCATAAACTCTTTGCTTTTGTTTCCTGGCCCATGAAATGGGAAGAGGAAAGCGATTCTTGGAAAGCATGGTGTGCTTGAATGAGATGTGTAAAACCGAGCTCTCAGCGTGCACAGTGCATCCCCTTGCCTGCCTCTGCAGTCTAACCTTGGCTTGTTTAACAACTCACAGCAACTCAGCCCCAGCATATTAGAAATGACATTGATTTCTTCCCTTTGCATGTCTAATCCAGTTGATCTTGTTGCTCAAGCTCGATGATCCATTGAAAGTGACCATTTGTGTCCTCTGTTGCCATACCCAGAAGTCAAGGCATTTCACATCTTTCCTGAATGGTGAGAGACTCCCTACTCATCCTCCTATTTTAACCCCTGCTTCACTGTGATTACCTGCCCGTCACAAGCCAGACAGCTAACTTCACAAAGCGCAAATCGGATGCCAATTCTGTTTTGAAATCACTCCTTGTCTGAAAGCTTCTAGCAACTTTCCGTTAACTACACGATAAACAGGTCTCCTCATCCTAGACTTCGCCCCCTCTTGTTATGATCACCCTTTGCCTTTACTGTGTGTGGTGCTCATTTTCTTTTCTTTAAGCATCTCTTCCCCCTCCCCCATTTTATTGAGAACTGATTCTTTTCTCATACCCTACATCCCGATGATGTTTCCCCCTCCTTCTACTTCTCCCAGTCCGTCCCCACCACCCACCCCCTCAGGATCCACTCCCTTTCTGTCTCCCTTTAGAAAAGAACAGGCTTCTAAGAGATAACAACCAAACAGGATAAACTAAAATACTATAAGATAAAACAAAATGATCACATCAGAATTGGACAAGATGGATCCACAGAAGGAAAAAAGACCTAGGATGAGGCACATGAATCAGAGAACCACTCCTTCACATTTTCAGGAGTCCCATAAAAACACTAAACTGAAAGCTATAATATATGTGTGCAGAGGACCTGGTACAGAATGTAATATAGGCCCTGAGCTTGCTGCTTCAGCCTCTGTGAGTTCATCTGAGGTATGCTCAGTTGGTTTAGGGTCCTTATTCTCCTGGTGTCCTTCATCCCCTCTGGCACTTACATTCTTTACACTTCCTTTGGGTTCTCTGGGCTTGAGGGGTGGGATTTGATGGCAATATCCCAAAAGAACTATGTGTTCCACAGTCTATTTCTCTGCTTAATGTCTGGCTGTATGTCTCTGTATTTGTTTCCATCTGCTGCAGGAGGAAGCTTTTCTGATGGTGGCTGAATAAGGCGCTGATCTGTGAGTACAGCAGAATGTCATCAGCAATCATTGTATTGTTCCTTTTTTTTTTTTTTAAACCAGTAGTATTTGGTCTCTGGGCTTATCTAGGTCTCTGGGCTTATCTAGTCTCTGATTCTTGATAACCCAAGAAATGTTGGGTATGGGTTCTATCTCATGGAGTGGACCTTAAGTCAAATCCAACATTGGCTAGTTACTCTCACAAGCTTTGTGTTACCGTTGCCCTAGCAATGAGCAGGACATATTGTAGATCAAAGGTTTTGTGGCTAGGTTTGTGTTTATGTTTCTCTTTTGGTAGCCACACAGTTTTAGTGGCTTAAAACCATTGGTAACTCTAGTTTTAGTGCATCTGATGCCATTTTCTGACCTCCTTGGGCAACCTACACACACACACACACACACACACACACACACACACACACACGCACGCACGCCACACACACACGATGTACAAATATACATGCAGGCAAAACACCCATACACAGAAACTTAAATGATAATTAAAATCAAATATTTCTCATTGGACCCTGGATTTTACTTATGTCCCTATAACAAGTTCTTTATTGCAGTAGAGGATGTATGTGTCCATGCCATACCCAACAATCAGCTCCCAGCCTCTGCTTAGCTCTTCCTTCCAGCAGAGAGAATGAAGCTCAGACTCTTTTTGTAGGAGGTGATTTGAGGTTAGCGATGGTCTAGTTAACCATCTCTGAGCACTGTGTATGTTTGGACTGTGGTCTATTTGGCCTCTTAAGTGCTTCTTACTACTTACACAGAAGCGTGAATTGTTTCCCTCCACATGTACTAAAACTAATCAGTTAGCTCTCATCCCATTTTCTTTTTCTCAGCAATAAGTAAAAGGCTAAAATATTATTGGAAAATGACAAGAAATAATATTTTATATGCTAACTTTATAAAGTTCAAACCCCACAGTTTACCCTTATTGAATAATCATTTCTAGTGGTTGTGTACGTACCTAATTCACAACACATAGGAACAGAGAAGCAGATCGGTGTGGAAGTCAAGGCAGTTAGACAATACAAGGGCCTGAGGACCCAAGAAAGAAAATGGTCCAGAGAGAACTTGTGATGGATGTGACCAGTATTAGCCCAGACTGATTTGTAGGGCCCACAAACCTTCCCCGTGATGCCCAGAAATACCCGAGGACCACATTCTCCTGGGTATGATGGGATCATCCTACTACGTCGGTTAAACCAGAACTGACCAATACAAATATTACAATGTGGTTTAAGATTTTTAGCAGTCACATAAAATAGTAGTAGAAAGAAGAAAGTGAAATTAATTTAATACCGTTACGTTTACCTTAATAGACCTCAAATCAACTTTTTGATTTGTGGCTCTTGTTGTATGCTGATGGGTAGCTCTCTGGAAAAGAACAATTCCCATTTGTTCTTTTGCTGATTTCCTGGCTATAAGCATCCTCGCCATAGTCAACTTCAAGCTAAGATAATGATACAAATGGTAATAAATAACAATTATTGAATTCTAATAAGTGGTAGACTCATTTGTATTTGTCTCTCCTCTTCCATCCTTCCTCCTTCCTCCCTCTCCCCCTTCCTTCTTCTTATAGTGCATAATGAAAGCTAAGAGTCAACTATGAGAAGTCTTCCTATGAGAAGCAGTGAAACCGATTTACACATAGACCTTCTGACTTTTGCCAAGTGTCAAGAATAGTAAGGTAAGATTAAAGGGCTGGTGGCCATGGTGATGGGAGTGCTGGAGCCAGAACACAGATGCTCTGAATAGACAAGAATGAAACTACAGCCTGTGATATAATCTAATAGTGTTCAGATATTGGGCTAGATTGATAGTAGGTGTACATAGGGGTGTATGAAGATGAATGGGGCCTAGAGTTCCCCTAGCAAGGGCAGACAGGCACATATGGGCATCACTCTGACATACAACAGAGAGATCTGTGCTAGATGAAAGGCATCTATCCCCCCAGCTCAGGCTGAGCCTACAGCAGAGGGAAGGTAATATATAGTAGGAAACAAGGTGGAACACAGGCAAAGGGATGTGGGCAACAGACTTCAGGGCCAGTGAAGTGAAATCTTTCCCAATTTTACCAGGACGAATTGAGAACCTTGAGTCAATATAAGAGGATTAAAAAACCACAAAGGATTATAGTATAACCTCGAAAGGAAAAGCCCATAGCAATCCCCCAGGCTGATTTGCATAAACTATCAGTGTCCTGATGAGTGTGTGTGACTTTTGCAGAGATGTCACATTCCAAAGACTTCCAGGTTAAGGAGACAGAAATGAATAGTGTTGGGTGAGGAGATAAACAGTATCATTTTCAAAGAGAAAGAAACGTCTAGCTCATCACTCTCTATTCTCTCTAGTTCCTTTCACCTGGCTCAGCCAAGAAGTCACTCCATGCTGGCTGTTCTTGATGACTTATGGCAACATTTTAAAATTGGTAATTTACTTCCCCCTGCTGTCCTCCCCCAATCTCACTTAGTTATCTGATCTTTAGATGAATGAAAGTGTAAGTAAAATGAAAAAGAAAGATTCCCCTAACTTTTGAATTGAAAAGCTTAGGCCTTAGAAGGGAGCAGGGGGGCGAGCAAGGCAGAAAATGTTTGATGAGGGGCTGAGAGGATAGCTCAGTGGGTAAAGATCTTATTATATGTTTGAGGACCTGAGTTCAAATCCCCAGAACCAACATAAAGGTAGATGAGGAGTGCAATTTTCTGTAATCTCAGCACTCTTTGGTGAGGTGGAAGGCAGACAGGAAAAGCCCTTCTGGGGATGGGCTAGCTCATGGTCCAGTTAGCTGGGCAAACACAACAAGAGTTGTGTCTCAAGCAAGTAGAAGGTGAGGACCCACACCTGATGGTTCCTCTGATCTCCTCATGTGCCATGAAACACAGACACCTGCAATCATATACATGAACACACACATACACACAAATAAGCATGTAGACACACACACACACACACACACACACACACACACACACACACTGATTTAAAAACAAAGAAGTGTTGGGTGAGTAAGTGAAAGGCTATTCTGCCACTCAAATGAAGTTAAAATGCCTAGATAAAGGTAGATTCCTGAGGAAGTGGGAAGCCCTGTCCTTGATGATGGGGGTGGAGGTGGGGTTTTGCCAAACCCTCAGTGTGTTGTAAGATGTACGATTTTGTTCTGGGAGTTTCTAGCAGCCTGTTAGGGATTTGCCTGAGCCTTCACTCATTTCTCTGTCTCCCCCTATCTCTCTCTCTCTGCTTTAGGTTAGTGCTTTTCAAGTTTCTTATATGTGTACTTATTTTGAAGCAGACTCCAGGATTCTGCTTTTTCTAACAAGTTCTGGGTGAACAGCCCCTGATGGTGGATGGATCACACTCCCTGCAGGTGTTAAACACTCCTGCATGCAAGGCACAGACTTTGGCTCATATAAATCCTGCAGCATCTCAGAAGAAAATCCTATTCTCCATTTTGAAAGTGAGGAAACCAAAAGTGATCAAGGTTCTTTGTCTGATTCAATGATTTGCATAAGGATAACAACAATTGATGACTGGATCCAGAGAGTTAACATTAAAAGGACCTTTGAGGTTAACGAAACAAAACAAAACACCCAAACCCAAATAACACTGCTACAATTGCCTAGGGACTGATCTATTTAGACATGCTGGTTATGTTTATTACATTGGTGATTTCATTCTATCCTCAACATAAGAACAACTTATTACATTGGTGATTTCCTTCAATCCTCAACATAAGAACAACATTTAAGAAATGGGTTTTTGACAAAGAAATTGAAGCTGATAGGATAAAACCTTTTCTATCATAAAGTGGATATATCTGAAGGTATAGTCAAGAAATCATGTTATTTTGGCACAATTCTTATAATTTCCAGATGTCAATCTGTCTGTGGCACTATAAGGATAGCTTAGAAATCGTATGTAGTTGTTAAGGTGAGGGTGGTGCCTGTTCATAATGATCATGGGCACAGTGATCACAGAGATGGAGCAACAAACATACGCAAAGGCTTGGAGTGAAGGTTGTAATGCCTGGTTCCTGGTAAGTTATAGACAAGGGTCTATTGACACCACGGTTTCTCTTCCTCAGTTTCAGTCACTTGTGTGTGTGTGTGTATCTTGTAGTATGTTTAGTAGCATCCTTAGCTGTCGTGTTTTATGTTCAGTCTCAATGACCAAAAATAACTTAAATATTGTCAAATTATCTCTTAGGGGACCAATCTGTCTTCTGGGTCTATCAGATTTCTTTTTTTTTTTTTTTATTTATTAAAGATTTCTGTCTCTTCCCTGCCACTGCCCCCCATTTCCCTCCCCCAATCATATCCCCCTCCCTCCTCAGCCCGAAGAGCAATCAGGGTTCCCTGCCCTGTGGGAAGTCCAAGGAACCCCCACCTCCATCCAGGTCTAGTAAGTTGAGCGTCCAAACTGCCTAGGCTCTTACAAAGCCAGTATGTGCAGTAGGATCAGAAACCCATTGCCATTGTTCTTGAGTTCTCAGTAGTCCTCATTGTCCGCTATGTTCAGAGAGTCCGGTTTTATCCCAGGCTTTTTCAGACCCAGGCCAGCTGGCCCTGGTGAGTTCCCAGTAGAACATCCCCATTGTCTCAGTGTGTGGGTGCACCCCTTGCGGTCCTGAGTTCCTTGCTCGTGCTCTCTCTCCTTCTGCTCCTGATTTGGACCTTGAGAATTATGTTCGGTGCTCCAATGTGGGTCTCTGTGTCTGTCTCCTTGTTGAAATAAGAGCAGCGGGGCTGCGTCCCCAGCACCCGGCCGCCTGCATGGCTAGCTTTATACCCAAAATAATTACACAGAAACTGTATTCTTTTAAACACTGCTTGACCCATTAGTTACAGCCTCTTATTGGCTAGCTCTTATATATTGATCTAACCCATTTCTATTAATCTGTGTAGCCCACAAGCTGGCTTACCAGAAATGATCTTAACCTGTATCTGTCTGCAGTGGGACAATCACGGCGACTCCCTGACTCAACTTCTTTCTCCCAGCCCTCTGTTCTGTTTACTCCACCCACTTAAGGGTTGGCCTATCAAGGGGCCTAGGCAGTTTCTTTATTAATAAGAAATCACTCCCACATCATCTCCTTTCATCGCCTGATGAAGGTTAATATTCAGGAGGATGCCTATATGTTTTTCTTTGGGTTCTCCTTATTTAGCTTCTCTAGGATCACTAATTATAGGCTCAATGTCCTTTGTTTATGTCTAGAAACCAAATATGAGTGAGTACATCCCATGCTCCTCTTTTTGCGTCTGGCTTACCTCATTAAAAAAACACCAATGATAGCCTTTGCTGGAGAGGTTGTGGAGAAAGGGGTACATTCATCCATTGCTGGTGGGAATGCAAACTCGTGCAACCACTTTGGAAAGCAGTGTGGCGGTTTTTCAGGAAATTCGGGATCAACTTACCCCTGGACCCAGCAATACCACTCTTGGGAATATACCCAAGAGAGGCCTTATCATACAACAAAAGTATATGCTCTACGATGTTCATAGCAGCATTGTTTGTAATAGCCAGAACCTGGAAACAACCTAGATGCCCTTCAATGGAAGAATGGATGAAGAAAGTATGGAATATATACATATTAGAGTACTACTCAGCAGTAAAAAACAAGGGCTTCTTGAATTTTGCATGCAAATGGATGGAAATAGAAAACTCTATCAGATTTCTTATGAACTCAACGTAGACTAGCTTTTGCAATTGTTAGATTTAAAGAAGGTTAGATTTTGAAGTTTTTATTTTGGGTGACATCATGACTGTATAGAATTGCCAAAGCTTGTTTACTGTATGCCTTAAATAGATGAATTTATTGTACATAATTTTATTTCAGTGTGATAAAGTTCTTTAAAAAATAAATATGTATTACTGGCTAATATGCTCATATTTTCCCTACTCTCTTGGTATTGCATACATATTTTGGATATACAGTTTGACACATTTTTTTTTTGTGAGCACCAACAGTTTTATCTAGCTGGTTGTTTCCTATAAGGGTAGGCTACACAATGGGCTTCTCTCTCATACAGGGAAAAATTACTGCGACTGTTTTGTACCCCCGAATTTTATAATGTATCATCATGCCCAAAATAGCTGCCAGTGGTCAATTCAAGCTGTAAAAAGAAGCATCAACTAATATGAAGACTGAAAAGGAAAATTAGCCTCTGAAGAAAAGGGACTAGTGGTTCTGAAACCCAAGTGGAACATCACTCTATGAGTTCACATTTGCATTTGAACTGCTGTTGCAAGTCTGGTTTCAATTAGCAGCGCACATCACAGCTGTGTTAACCTCAAATCGAAGATCACAGTCTGGGCCACCAAGAGACTTCAATATTTAACATTGCCATTTTCAATACTGCTCTCTTCTGCTTCTGGAAGGGCTGCACTTCTGATCCACAAGCAAGCAATTCAAATTAATTGGGCAGATCTTTATAGAAAGCTTCTCCTGGCCTTGTGGGAATTCAGGACAACATCCCCGAGCTCAGGGATAGTCACCATGGGGAAGACTGAAATAATTTTAGGAAGTTTTAAGAGAAACAACAAAGTGTAACCAAAGCTCTCTACACTTGCATTTTCTTTGGGGCCCTGATAAGAGTTCTTATCACAGAGGTGTAAAGGTGGAACAGATCTCCATTTGCTTCTGGGGAGACTCAAGATCTGGTTCTGACAGGATCTCTCAGAAATATAGTTTATCATACCCTACTTCTCACGTGCTGGGTCAGAATGAGGAATAAAGGGGTGTTGGGTCCGGGGGCACGCAAATAATAGGGGACAGACCACTGAAGTCTGGGAAACCAGAGGTGAACTTTATTCCCAAAATCACCACGGGGCATAAAAAGCTCACCAGCTAGCCAGGACCATAGCCAGAGTTTGAACATCTGAAATTGTGGCAATGAGGGTGGGTTTTGACCCTCTTTTTATAGTAAGAAGCAAGCATTAGGCACGGACATTTTGATAATTTTGAGGTTAAGCTTAGAGACATACTGCATTTTAAGATTTATAATTTCCAATAACAAGGTTTGAATTAAATTGCGTTTACATAAGCTTGCATATTTTCTTTGTAGTTAATAGTGTTTGCAAAGAAGTTTACAGCTTTTCTGGCATAACCAGTTTCCCATAGCATGAAACAATGTGAAAAAAAGTCAGGTAAGAACATTTGGTTAAAGTTTATGGGATGGGATCTATGTGAGGAGTTTTGCACAAACCTTTATTAAAAGTCAACTTTGGTCCAAGGCGGTTGTCAGTTGTAAGAGGCAGGGAAGTTATCATAAAAAACTAACCCCTAGCTGCAGAGAGCCATTGGAAAAAGCTAACCTTTGGTCTTGACCAGAGCTGCTGGTTGTAAGCAAAGAAAACCATTGTTAAAAACCAATCCCTAGTTGTTGACAGAGTGATGACTGTCAGTACCCACTTCTTTAGGCTTATAAATTTATATTTTTATATCAACATGTTGTTTCTGGACTCTTCATGGGGAAATCTGAGTCTTTCTCAAGCTCTTCTAGTGACTCTGATGATCAATTAGGCTTTGGAGGCTATAGGTGCTAAGAACGCTCTACTCAAACCTCGAATTCCATCCACAGTGTTCTTCCAATGTTATTGTTTGCAAGGTTTATTAGATTTTTTAATTGTGTGTATGTATGTGTGATTTTGTGTGTGTTCTCTTGAGTGCAAGTACCCTTGGAGGCCGGAAGATGGTGCTGGATTCCCTGGAGCTGGAGTTACAAGCATCGTGAGTCACTGGGTATGTGCTGGGAAGTAAGCTGGAGTCCTCTGGAAGAGCAGGAAGCACTCTTAATTTCTCTGCTATCCCTCCAGCTCCATCTTCTAAAGTTTTTGTTTAGATTACACTTGAAGGCCCCTACCTTACAAGGCATCCTTCTTGGGCAAGTGCGTAGGGGTTTGGCAGCGAGCGATAAAACACAAAGGTTTCTGAGGCAGAGTGGATATCAGAAACAGAAAAAGAGGAAGGTAAGTTTGGAGAGGAAACTTAGAAAGACTAAATGTGGAGTTAGAGAATTTTAGCTCTTTCACTCTTAAATGTGTGTGTGTGTGTGTGTGTGTGAGAGAGAGAGAGAGAGAGAGAGAGAGAGAGAGAGAGAGAGAGAGAGATTTTGCACATGTTTGAACTTAGGTCGTCAGGCTTGGCAGCAAGTCCTTTGTGTGCTGAGTCATCTCCCTGCCCAGAGAATTTCAATTCTCCATATGGTTATGACCTCACTGAGCATAAGAAACAAATGGTTTGAGAATCAATGAGAATGAAGTAGAGAGGGAGGCTGAAAGTTTAATTTGGGAGTTCAACTAAGAAGAAATACAGTTTTGGGTCAAAGCAGCAGCAGCAGGGATGGAAAGAGTAAGATAACATGAGCCCAGGAGCCCCACTTTGGGGACAGAGGCTATGCAGTCTGACTGATCAAGAGTAAAGAAAAGCCAGTACTGATTCTATGACTCAGAGCGTCCTGGGCAGCCAAACCAGGACATCAGGGTCCACAGCAGGTTGATAACAACGAGGGCAAACCTAGTATTTGAAAATGCGTTTAACTCTATCCCTTCCCATGGATCTTACTCAAACACTCAAGACACTTGGTTATAACTCCTTGTGAATGTTCTAAGTATTTGGTGCATGAAGAGCCACTGTAAATATCTCTGCACTCACTGGTCTCTTTACTTTGGTTTATAATCATACTATTTCTCACTTAAATAATTGTGTGAATTGGAACAAGTCACCCTCTCTGGGTTCAAGAACTAGAAAAAGAACATTAATCTGTAGGGAGCAGCCCTTCAATATTTGGGAGGTAGATTATACCATTGTAGAAAGATAAAAGATGAAGGGCTTGGGGAGCTGAAAAAGAGGTGATTCTATAGAGCATGCTTACATTTTTGGTTGGCACAGAACACCCTACACAGGTCTCCCGAGTGGAAGACATTTAACCCCACCCTTCAATCTGCATTGGACCTATTCCAAGTCCTTATTTTAAAAAGTCTAAAATACAAGTCACATCATCTTCTGCTTAGGCCTGTAAGGGTTTCCCTGGCTCCTTCAAGGAACATTCTAAAGTCCTTGACTTTTAACAAAATTCATTTCAGGAAAGCTTCCCAGAATCTCACCCGCCATGCACCTCTCTAGCTGCAATTCCCTGAATGCACAAGGTACAAGTAAGATTTACCCAGAGTGTACTGGCTGCTTTTGTCCCCGCTGCCTGTCCCTGCTTCCTTAGAAGATCAGACCTCTGGTTTCTCTGAGATTTACCCAACTCATCTCAGGGGAGCTACGTTTCTAAATTTCAGTGTAGAGTGGTACCCTCTTGCTGCATGCTTCTTCCTTTCCTTGATACCTCAGTTCTAACATCTTCCAGGCTATGGCCGTGCTACCTTCTTTTCTGTGACTCTTCTTCAGGATATGTTTTACTCACGTGTTTTTCCCCAGCACCCGTATTAAGGCACCTGGCCCAGGCTTACTGAGTGGAAAATGATGACATACGTAGACATTTCAAATAGACAAACAAACAAACAAAAAGCCCCAAATACCAGAAAAACCAAAACAACAACAAAATCCCCCAAACCAAAAAAAAAGCCCCCAAAAGTTTTGCTACTTTCTGAACATGAGATGTTCTGTCAACTTTTGAAGTATTTTTATTTTCCATACTTCTCTATAGCTTTGGTTCTTCCTATATGAGGTTAATGTCTATGATAAGTAATCACCTTGGTTTATTTTACTTTCTAGATTCAAAGCTAATTTATTCTGACAGACACGTTTGTATAAGGTGTTTTAAAACACACTGCTCACAGGGTTAGTAATTCACTCGAGTTCTTTACAAACCTTTCAACTATGTTTTATTAAAAAGTATTTTCAAGATATCTGCCCATCTGCTCAGGACTGAAAGGCCACCAATGATGTAATTGCCAGTAGTTTTTAAGAGTCATGTTCAAATGCTCGAGCAGCCCAATGGTGACTTTGAGACACTCACACAGTCTATCAACAGAGCTCATCCAGAATGCCCAGCTTGTTTTCTACTTCTCTCTCTCTCTTGTGTGTGTATGTGTGTGTGGTGTGTTTGTATGGTGTGTGTGGTGTGTATGTGTGTGCATTTTTTGTGTGTCCTCCCTTTCATGAGGGCTGTGAAGAAGCCAAGAGACTGTGGTCAATAAAAAAGAAACAAGAGTAAGATACTACTTAAACTTCAATAAAGATCACAGGAGGCAAAACAGCAGTAGGAAGTCAAGAGGGAGAGTTACAGCATGACTGTGCTCTACTTTCTTGGCTGCCTCTACTTTCTTGGCACAAGATACCAAGCAATTCTACAGTTCCCACTGTATAGAAGAAAAAAGTATTTATTAATTTTTCTTCAGAGGAGCATGATGCCAGTGATAAGGGAAAGCTACGTGCGTGCTGCACAGGTTTGTGCTCATAGATGTTCGTTTGTTTATTTTTGTCCTTTCGGCAGTCATTTAAAATATTCCCAAGACTTGGGGGAAACGGTTCAGTCAGTCAAGCACTTGCCATGCAAACATGAGGTTCTGAACCAGCATCCGTGTAAAAGCTGGTTGCAGTGGAGCATGCTCATAGCCCCAGAGCCAGGGAAACTGAAACAGGAGGATTTTTGTATGCTTGCCAGTCTAGTCAAAATGCAAGTTCCTGGTTCAGCGAGAGACCATTCCTCAAAGACTAAGTTGGAGAGCAACTGAAGGAGACACTTGATGTTCATCGACCTCCAGCCACTACATTAGCCACACATGCATATGCCCCCTACATGGATTCCCCCCATGCACATGCCACCCCCACATGCAAATACCTGCACTCATGTGCTTAAACACACACACACACACACACACACACACACACACACACACACACACACTCACACTCACACACTGACGCCTAGCCAGACTATCCCTTGTGATTTTCAACATGAATGCATTTTCTACTGTTTCAGCTTGTGTCTAGCTTCTATTAGAGTTTAGGGCTTTCCCCCTACTATCTCTTTCAGCCGTATTTTTAATTGTGTATTATGCTAGGCAGGAGTTACACACAGATTTTTCTTTCAGCTTTTGTCTCTGCACCCTCTGCCTCGCTCACACCTTGCTGAGGGAATCTCTTTACGGCAGAGTAGCTTTTGAAGAACCCGAGTCCCACTTTTGGCTTTAAATCTTGGATGTATGCCTTAGTTCCAGTATGTTCTTCAAAGGCAAAGCCTTGTTATTTAAATTGTTGAATATTGTGCCAAAGTACTTTCCATTTTCTATGCTTGTTCTTCTTTTGAATATAACTCATATCCATAATTGTTTTTAATTGTGAAAAATTTGAAGTTTTGTGTATCGTCTTATATTTCTAGCATTCAGAATATGTTTTCTCTCAATTCTTTCTTTAAATATCCGTTGAAGGCTCCATGAGAAACCATAAGACATACTTTCCCATAGAGATAAGTAGAGAGAGAATAATGTCTAGCATCCCTTCACTATCTTACATAGCATGGACTTGATATCACGTATTCAGCAAATATTTTACCATTTTGGACCTGACATTATTATTTCACATTTATTTAGTTCCAAGTGCATGCCAGTGAGAAAAGGTGACCAATGTTTATTGGAAGGGTATATTCGTAAAGGTTTTTTGTTTTCGTTTTTCATATATGGATATTCTGTCTGCATGCAGGTGTATCACTTGCATCCCTGGTGCCCACAAGGGTCAGAAAAGGGAGTCAGATCCTCTAGAAGTAGAATTACAGATGGCTTGTGAGGCACCATGTAAGAGCAGGGATTTGAACCCCAGTCCTTAGGAAGAGCTTAACCGCTGAGTCATCTCTCCAGCCCTGGGAAGATATTCTTACTTAGCGGGTTTTGAGTCCAACCAGCACTTGGAAGAAAAGAGCAACACTCAAAGGTAACTCGAATGGCTCATACAGAGATTATGTGTGGGGAAAATAAAAAGTTAAGTAGGGGCGAGGGCAGAATTTTCTTCTGTATCTTTTCTGATAGTAAGAAAATAATTATGTGCTTACTGAGTTTCCCTGAAATGAATAAATATGATGGTTGCAAGGTCATTTAACACAGTGTCTGACACATAGCAATTGTTCAATAAATACTAATTTATTTGGTTTAACGCAAAGACCTCACCTTTATGCCTGTCTGCATAATCCACCATCCTATGCTCCTCTTTGTCCTTTTCATCTCAAGTGCAAGTTGCAAGGGTTTTATTTTAGGGTCCGTAAAAAGGGCTGGGAGATTAATTGCATAATACAGACAAGGATGTCAGGGCAACAATTTCCTCAAATCTCTTCTGTGGTTTAAGACATCTTGAGGGATTGATAAAGAAGCTGTGCTTAAAAAAGAAGGGAGGGGGGTAAAAGAACAAAAAGATGATCTTTATCTATCTTTACTGGTGCAATAAAAAACTACAATAAAAACCCTAATAGCACATGTTTGTGACTATCATCTCGAAGTCACTCGATTCATAACTGGAATGCCACAAAAACAACTCCCTGTTAGCCCAGAGGGAAAAAAAAAAGAAAGAAAGTAAAGGGGAAATTCAGATTAGTCACATAGAAGTTCCCCCGCCTGCAAAAGCTGCAGAGTTAAAACTGAGAGAGTCTGCCTCACTCCTTCAATTGCCTGTTGTCTCAGGTTCTGGGACCTTTGTCTATCTTCTGACCTGCAGGCTTGGCTGTGCCCTTATCTTCTCTGTGGTAAAGATCAGTCTTCCCCAGGTTCCCCTTCCCCATATCTGCATCGTTTCTGCACACAGACTGTGAAGATGGAAGGGGTTCAGCCCCTGAATGAGAATCTGGAAAGTGGATCAAGGCCAAGGTTCAAGTGGAAGAAGCTATCGAAGGTGGTCTCTGGGATTCAGGGAGTGGGGCTGCTCCTGTGCCTGGTCTACATTTGCCTGCATCTCTATCCTGCTCCGGTAAGATACATCACTGGGTGTTGCTTCTTCTCCAACTCTTGGTGAATGGCAGTTACAACAGCTGCAGTTTCCTGGAAATAATCGAATGTTAAAACTGGTGAGGGCCCTGCCATTGCCACCAGGTGATTGTAATGTGTGGTCAGATGCCCTTTGGCGTTTCCTTCCCTTCTTAGCTCAACAGGTGCAGAGGCAGGGCAGGCTGAAGGGCAGAGAAGCCCTGCTTTTAGATTAGTTTTTTTTTGTCATTTTCTTTGTAATGCAAAAATCCGAATGTGTCTTGGTGAGCTGTCACCCTGAAGCTTTGGGTCACTGCTTTGCCTATCCATTCTGGGAACAACTATCCATTTAAGGAATCAATACAAAAAAGAGATCAGTAACAGATCCTATCATATGCATCTACCGATATTCAAGGGACCTGATTTTTTGATAACCCTGAAGGTGTCAATATTCAACCCTTTCCAATCAATGGCTTTTTATCTGAAGGGCTGCAACATGTGTGTGCACATCTGTTGGTGTGTGTGCTCATATAACTTCATCTCATAGCCGCTTGTTTTTTGATAACCACTTTAAAACCCCAGAGGTTTGTTTTTTTTTTTTTTTGTTTTTGTTTTTTTTTTTAAAACATTTTTTTTTTTTGTCTTTTGTTCTTTTTCTTTCATTTTTTTTTTTGTGCGTGTGCTTTTTTTTTTTGTGTTTGTGTTTTTTTTTTTTTAAATGTTCTTCATTGTAGAAGGTAACTGTAGTCTCCCTGAACCTTCTGTTGGATCTGGCATCATAATTATTTCCTCAGTGTTTGCTTTATCTCAGGAAATCTTTCCGTGATAGATGACAGGCAAAATGGAACTTATTTTTAATGGACATGTCAGAGGTACAGCTACCTCAGATTAAACCAGGATATGATGAAGAGTCCAGGCAAATGCCTGGGCTTGTCTTTGTTTACAGGAAGTGGGGTTTTCAGTATATAGAAGCTAGTGGGAGTGTATGTGTTCACGACTGCTGAACCGTGTCGGGTGCTTGCCACTTGTGCCTACAAACTCCAGAAATGTAGCTGGCATGTCTTTCTTTGTTCTAAATGGGGCATTTTATGAACTCAGAAAAGGTTATTTAAACAACCTCAGAGAGCATAAATTAGAAAGTGTATGTTCAAGTCTGCTTTACCAGTTAGAGTACCGCCGTTTTCTTTCTTCCACTCCACACAGGACTCCGGATGACAAGGAGTCACTCTGGGGAGAAGGCACCAGGGTAGAGTACTGTGTTCGTGGTAGGATGCCTAAGATACAGACCGGAATTAGGTTCTTTTCAGAAGAAAGCAAACAGAGTAACCAAAAATAGACCAGCTGAGTGCATTGAATAGGTCAGGGAGTCTTGGGCCATTATAACCTCAGGGTTGTGTGTTTCCTTACTCTGTGGGATGATGAAGACAGGATACAAGGCCCCAATCTAGGGTAACCAGGTACACAGGGGCATCAGGGAAGAACAAGAAAGAGCAAAAAGTGAAAGAGGCATAAAGGGCTGGTGCCTGGGGCCTCTGTATTCAGTGCCCCCCAGGGCATGGAAAGAATAGGGGTTCTTTCTTCAAGTCACCAGCATCTCTATAGCAGAGGTAGGGAATCAAACAAAAGCCACATCTCTAGGGCCTTAAGTTAAACTGCAGTCTAGGAGAAAATTTGTTTTCTGGGGTCTTGGCTCAGAAGTAGAATCAGAAGTTAGGAGAGGTACATCGAACATTGAAGCTGTCTGCTCATGAAATAAGCAGCCTGATTGCTCTTGATAGAGATGATCTGGGGCCTTAGTTATCTAGAACGTTTACACCGCTGTAGGACCTGGGCAATGCTATGAATCATTCTTTTTAGTCTCACTTACTAAGGGGAGGAGAGCTTGGATAGGTTGAATGTGTTTGCCCTGGAACTTGGTCAGACTGTATTGATGGAGGAGAGATGAGAGGGGAAAGATAATATCTCTGACAAAGGGGCCCATAACACTTGAGAACACTAATGTTTGGTGTTGTGGTTGCGGGTGGATCAGGTGGTGGGGATGATGCAATTAAAGCTCTCCTGGGAGACATATGTTGTAGTGCTGTGTCAGGGGAAACTGAATTGCAAAGCGTATTATATACCAGGAAAACTGCCTTTTTTTTTTTTTCTGTTGTGAGAGCAAAGTATTTTGAAAAAATCCTGTCTCTCCCCCTTATTTCTTAGCTTTGCTTTTAAGCCTTATTATCTACATTCAAGATTCTGAAGTAACAGCTTTTTAACTTTCTCTGGCTGTCAAATTTTCTTTCAAGTTTATTTAGTAATAATAATTACTGGGTTAAATATCATTCACATATATGAAAAGCAGTTTTTGTCTTTGGAATGTACTCCCCCCATATCCACCACAAAAAAAAAAAAAAAAAGGACAGTCCTGACGTACATCTCGTGCGGTTAGTTCACTTTCTCCTTTGGGTCTTGGGTTTCTCTTTGGTAAGAGTAGGTGACTGTATGAGATGGACACGGAGGTCTCTTTCAGCCCAGCAGATAATGAACATGGCATTTCAAAGAATAGGCCGAGCGCTGAAGGAACAGAAAAGGTGTGTTTGCACATTTCTGTGCCCAAATGCACAGCTTTCTTGGCTTTTAAGACTAGCTTGGAAGAAATCCTATTTTCCTGCACACACTTTCTTTCTAATTTATGCTCTCTGTAGTTACGTAAATAACCTATTCTGAGTTCATAAAATACCCCATTTAGAATGAGGAAGGACACGAAGACTCTAGAATATCAGTGGCTTGAATTCTAAAACCAAAGGCTGCGGTCGCTGGCCCTACACACTGGGCGTTGCCATGAGGTGCTCTGTAAAGTGCCAGGCTTCGGTCTTATCTGGAACTTTAACTAGGAAGCAATAGCAGAAGGAAAACTGGTCTAGGGGGTGAGAAGCCTTTTATCTTTATTATTTTTATTGTAGTGTTTGTGGGGGTGTATATGTATGGGTTTATGAGTGCGTGCTTGCTTTGGTGTACAAGGCTGTATGTGTATCGGCAGTGGCATGTGGAGGCCATAGAACGAACTTGAATGTCATCTTCAGAAGTGCCTCCTCCTCTCTGTGACGACATCTCTCATTGGTCTGGAGTGCACCAGTTAGGCTAGACTGTCTTGCAAGTGGAACCCAAACATCTTCCTGTCTCCACCTTCCCAGAACTAGAATTACAAGCACACACTATTATGCCTGGCATTTTTATGTGAGTTCTGGGGATTGAATTTTGTTGCTCATGTTTTCTAGGCAAATGGCCATATCATCTGAACTATCTCCCCAGCCTGTGAGACACTTTTGTAAATTATATTTGTGTGTTCCGGGGCTGTTGAAGTCTTCCAAGCTCTGTGTCACCTTTATTGTGACCTTTTTTTTTTCAGAGTTAAGGACTTTTTCCTTAACAAATCCCACCTTCTTGTTGCTTTTTATCTGCTGGGAAAAGCAGAAGTGGTTTGTCTCAAAAAGAGCCAAAATTAGAATTCAGTTTCTGGTGATGTTTCATTTCATAACTTCAACAATTTATTTTTGTATTGTTAAATACTGAAAGAGGAATTTGCCTTAACTTTTTGTCTAGAATTAGCTTAATTTAAATGACTACATGTAATCAAACATGTCTTTTTCTTAGAAATTATTCAACATATATATATAAAATAACTTCAAATGCAAGTAAAATTTGCTTTTCCTGAGCAACTCATTGAGAATTAAAAAAAGAACATTTGCAGTGTTGAATTAATTTATCATGAAGAATTTGAGGCTCTGATAGTGGGTATTAATGAAATGGCCCAAAGACTCTGAGTTTTTGAGGAGGTATTAGCTAGTCTTTTATAAAAACAAAAAATAGAGGCCAAAGAAGGTAGGTAAATTGCTCACGATCAGCTATGTACTTAATTAACTAGGCAAATTTGACTCCTATACTAGACTTCTTTTTATCAGCTGGGGCATCCTTACCTTCGTTCTAAGTGCCTTTTTTATATAGGATACTATTGGAAGTATAGGGTAACTGCATTGACAAGAGTTTGTTTCTGTTTTAAGCTCTTTGGATTAATGGTCAGATTTAAGGTGAGGCAAAAAGGCAGCAGACATGTGGAAACTTGCTCAAGGGGCAAGAGGAGAGGAGAGGAGAGGACAGGACAGGAGGATGAAGGCTTGCCCAAGATGTCTGAGTATGTATGAGGGGAGTCGGGAGAGCTGAAGCAAGAGATTAAATAATTCAACTGATGTTTGAGAGAAGAGTGGAATTTCCCACACAGACAGGAGCGATGGGGGAGGGAGGCACACTAGCAAATCATTCAGCACGGCTGACCTTGAGTGTTCATAGAGAGTGGAGGGAGGAGATGAAGCTGAAGATCTAGGCAGGCATGGATGGCACAGGATCTTGTAAATCGTGTTGGAAAGCTTGATTTCTTCTATTTTATGCCAGCGGGGGCAGTTACGAACACTGATGATTCTTCACATTTTCCTTCTGGGCATGGGATCTAAAAACTGGCAATACAGAAACTAACCTATTCTTCCCTGGCACTAGGGGGCACCACAGTAAAACTAACCATCCCCTAACATCTTAAAGGCAGCCTGCTCTCCTTTATAACCAAATTAATTTAGTAACTTCTGCTGATCTAAGATAAAACCCTCTTCCCAGGAATCACATAGACGAGGAGGAACATTATTGGGAAATATTATTTTTGTTCTTATAGTGACGGTATTTTCTAAACAAGCAATTTAGGTACATGTATGTTCTGACCCACGTCTTCAAATTAGGAGAGAAGATGCGAATGGGAATGGGCTGAAACGTGTCACCCACAAATACACATAGAGACACAAACACATGCCGGCCTATGGATATGGTTTCCCTACCTTATCTTTGTTGACCATTGCCCACAACTACTAGCATTGAAGACCCAGGCTTGCCAAGGGGCTGGCAACCCTGCCTTGCGTCTTCTTTTCATTTTGGTAACAATGACCTCTGTGCTCTGCATTCTCAAAGAGCATGCCACTTTCTTCCCATTTCAGGGGTTTTGTGCTTATGGAAAATGAGCACTAATCCTTTGTGATCATGTGAGTCAGAGGAGCCACCGCAGTGTTATTATGACTTAACGGGTAAAAAGAAAATGATGACAGCGAAACCCCAGGCTGCGATGTAGCACACGTCTCTCCATCACCATTGATGAACTAGACAGAAGAGTTAGTTTGAAACTGGACTCTCTAACATCCTGTGCTTTGCTAGTTTTGATGCTTTCTAAATGAAGAAGCAAAAATACTTCCTTGTACAGAAACACAGAAGATCACCTTAGACATCGGGCAAAGGCGTTGAAGTATAACGGAGTATCCAGTGAACCAGGAACCTGATGTCTGGCTTGTTCCAGGCTTTTAGCTTCATGACCCTGAGCCAATTCCCTGCATGTCAGTTTAAGACTTTTGAAACTGGAACTTGGTTGGGAGGATCAACCATTTGAGAACCAAGCTTTATAAATTCCAAGATTATTACTGCTATTCGTGGGCATATTTACATAACCACACTGCTGCATGATCATTTACTTTGTAGTGGGTGTGTGTGGATGTCAACACAGACATTCAACTGCATTCAACTACAACCCATAACTCAGCAAGCATACCATGGTAAGATTAATTATAGCTTCACAGACTTGATTTCTGCTTGGAAATTAAAAAATTCACCTTGGAAAGAGTTCTGTTTTCTTTCTTTTTTTAAATGTAGAGTTCTAATTAAGAATTGTTTATGGCTGTAGTAGAGAATAAAAGCAGACAGAATGGGGAATTTATGAAGCTGTGAAGTGTTATTATGTTCAGGGTCTGGTTAAATGTGGTTCAGAAGTCTGAAATTCAGGGTTGGAGAGATGGCTTAGTGGATAAGTGTGCTTAGTGCTATTCTGAGGACTTCATCTGGTTCCTGGCACCCATACCAAGTGGCTCATAGCCACCTGGGATTTCAGTTTCAGGGGATCTGACACCTTCGTCTGGCCTTTGTGGGCACATGCGCATACATGGTGCACAAAAACTCAGGCAGCACATACATATAAATAAATAAGTCAATATTTTTTGAAAAAAATATAGAGTTACAGGATTACAATACATGTACCATGCTATTTCAGTTTTTGTTGAGGTTCATTCTAGTTTTCCAATTCTCCAGAGACTTGGCTGTTGAGCAGCAGCAGATTATGCGGTCTGGCTCACAACATTGGAAACACTGAAATGACTCGAGTGATTGGTTTCTTTTTAGATCTTTCATCTGAGATGTCCCATAGGTGCGTCAAGTTGTACAATTTTGCCTTTGATAACAATTTCTAGTTTTTTTTTTTTTTGAGACAAGGTTTCCTTGTGTAGATTTGGATCTATAAACCAGGCTTCCTCTGCCTCCAGAGTGCCAGGATTAAAGGCATGTGCCGCCACCACCTGGCTCTTAATAACATTTTTAAGTATGCCCACTAACTAAGATAGAAAAAGAGACTTTCAAATTAATTATTTTCACATTGTTTAATAAATATTATGGATAAAAGTCTTAATTACAAAGTATAGCATTGTGTTGGTGGAAAACATATTGAGGACTCTGGTGTGTTTAAGTGACAGACATTGAGGGCAGGGCTTCCCCGCAGGCATCAACAGCAGGACCCTGGAATCCAGATAAGTAGACAGACAAAGGTTTTAATAGTGACAGTTAATATTAGAAAGTATAAAGGAACATCAGCATTATCAGCAAGGGAGGAAAATAAGGCCTTGCTGCATCATAAAATAAATTGTACAACATGTGTTTAGTGCCTATAAAACACCAAGTCAAGTAATTAATGTGATGATATGTCTGTGATTTCTACACTACCTACAAATGCACATTCAACTGCTCAGTGGTTTTCTGGGGGCGTCCGCAGTTCGGTATCACAAACTGGGTGGCTATAATTGACAGGACTTGGTTCTCACAGTCCTGAAGGCTGGAGATGCTGGAAAGGTCATGCTCTCGCTAAAGGCTCTAGGCAGGCATCCTTCCTTACTTCCTTCTCACTTTGGATGGTTGCCAAAGGTCCTTCAGGTTCTTTGGTTTCACACCAACCTCTGCCCTTCACATGGCTGCCTTCTTGTTTTGGGGGAACCTCTCTCTTTCTTTGAAGAGAATCAGTCATGTTAGATTTAGGACCTACCCTAATGCCGTTGATGTCATTTTGGCTACTTATATCTGTAACAACTTTATTTATATCTATTTCCAAATAAGGACACATTCTGAGTTTTAGGCAGACTTGCATTTGAAGGGCATGCTGTTCAACCCACTAAAACTTGAGGTATGATTTATAAAAACTCAGAGACAGAAATTGGGGTTTCAATCTGAAGGTCAGAAAAGCAAAACAGCAAGCCACTGGTTCTTACCTCTATCTCAGTCTGAAAACTGTGATCCTGCCTCCAGAAATCTCAGAATGAGACTGTGTCTGAGAGCTGTTTCTTCCCGTTTTATAATTCTCTCTGGGGCTGGAATTAAAGGCATGCATGCACTGTTACCGCCCGGTTTCTATGGCAACTAGCGTGGCTACTGGGATTAGAGGTGTGTGTTACCACTGTCTGATCTATAAGGCTGACCAGTATGGCTGTCTTACTCTCTAATCTTCAGGCAAGCTTTACTTATTAAATTAGTGATCACCGGGCATTGGTTTCCACCAGGCACTTACTCAATGGTGACCAAGAAAAACGCAGTTCTCCTTGTTCTGATAGTTTGTTACCCAGTGGAAAAGAAGGCAGTTAAATGAGGACAGTGGGGCGTAAGACAGGCACCCCTTAGCCAAGCAGGGCAGTAAGGAATTTTGCAGGAGGCTACACCTGCTTTTCTTTCCAGTTGATATTTAAAAAGTGAGAATCCTTTCCTTTGGCGTTCGGCAGTTGGTCTCTCTTCTGCTAATTAGTTGAAAAGCATTAGTTTCAAATGGCGTTCTCATCAGTCTCCACGTCACCAGTCTCCTGCTGCTATAATCTCGGGATTTTATCCTTCACTATTTATCTTTGCCAGCCTCATTTTCCCCCAGAGCACATGCCGAGTTCAGCTTTGTGCTGATGAATCTCGGCAGCTCACTGCACTAGGTATGCCCTGCCCCTGACTGTTCATTACTTACCAGTGGGAATTTTCTCAGCAGGAAGGGGATTGCAGCTTCTCTTAAGTCCGCAGGGTCTGTGTTACGATCTGTGGTCCAGAAGGTCTTGTGACACACTGTTTGGAGACGAGTCTTTGGGATTCTGTGAGATGACTTGATGAACTTCTGCAATGGAGCTGTCAGGAGACTCTGCAGTGCAGTCATTTTGTTTGAGGTTGGACATAGAGATGAGGATATTAAAAGGCCAGAAAGGGAAAGGATTTGTTCTAGACTCAGTACAGAAACCAGGAAATCCCTACTGCCAGACTGATGCCCAGCCCACTCTACTAGGTTGCCTTTGTAAGCAGTGATCCCTTCTTATATAGTATGAAGAAATGGGTGATTCCCAGTAGAAGATATCAATGGCAGGGCTTTTGCTGCTTTCCTTATATTCACAGATATCCAGGACAATTCCAACAATCGTGGGCAATGGACAGTGTTACAAGAGACACTGTCATCTTTTATGTGACCACACAGTTGCTGGCCTAGGTCCAGCCTGGTCTGAAAGATGAAGTGAGCATCTCAGCAAATTTAATTACAGAATGTCATATTTGAGGCCTGGCAGGAAGTGTGCTGATGCAGTGGGGGCATTGGAAATGCGCTCTTACAGGTGCTTAGGTGCTAAATTAGTGCAAGAATATTTTAGTGGAGACTTTCTCAGTCACTGAGGGGGAAGGAAGAGAGACACGTTTTGGTAATCCCTCTATCAGTGTTATGTGAAGAATCCCCCAGCTAATCTGTAGTGGGAAATCTTACTACAAGAATATCTTGCCTTTGAGGATACAAAGAATTAGTTTGTTAGCTCAGTTACAGACTTCTTCATGTATTTTAATATTCGGGTCACATGCATACTTTTGGCTGTTTTTGTTGTTTGGTTGAATATCTGAGATTACTGTTAGGAATCAGAGATAATGAAACCCCAGTCCTTGTTCTCTGGGACAGAGAGTGGTGAGTTCCTCTAGGGAGTTACATGCAGCCGGCACTAAGCAGTTGATGACAGGACTGGGGATGGTTAAAAGAGGAGACCACTAGGTTTACAGCAGGCTGTGCAGTCAGGAGGAAGGCAAAGCTGGGTTAAGACTGTCAGTGGATTCAGGGTGAACATGAAGAAGATTTTTCGGGGGAGAGAATTCATGTTCACAAAAAGTTCTACAAACTTTTCAAAGCAAGGTTTACAAAGCCACACCTCTGTCTCTAAGAGAATGTAACTTTAGGGATAAGTTTTTATGAATACTGAAGATTTCTTGGCCAAGATTTTGCCTGCTCCTCTTCCCAGTTGTTTCACTAAATGAGGTTCTGAGTTCTTTTGATCAGAAGCAGAGCTCACTTTTTGCAGCGGGCTGCTTCCATGAAATACATACTAACTCTCAAGCTGGGAATTCTACTCTCCAAGTCCACCGTAGTATGGAAGTGTGAAAAATCCCACTTTTCTTTTTTGAGTAGCAGCCTAAGAACTTACTAGGCTGTGCTTTCACGACTTCTCAGATCTCCTCCCATGGTGGAAGTTCAAGGTGGGACAGCAACTCTGTCACAGTGGAGGTGGCATGGGCATTAATTGTCTCAGATTTCCCAGTCTCCTTAAGTGACTCACAGGTCATTCATGTGCCCCCTCAAGAATTTTACATTGTGCCCTGATATTGAGTGAGGAATAGCAAGCTCCAAATATGACTGCAGAGCCTACTTCCTGGTTTCATATTGGATGAGTAACATTTGCTCCTGGCACAGTTACCACTCTTCCAGAAAAATGCCAGATGAGTATAAGGTCAACAGCATTATGTCATATCCCACTGAGTCAGAATCAGAAGCTCATGCTCTCCAAAGATGATCTCTTCAGACATTGTCACCTTCCTGGGGATGGGGGATGAGCAGCTGGAGAAGGCTCATGCATTGAATTCTTTCATCTATGTTACTGAACATGCCAAGAAATTATGTAATTCCAACTCCTCCACGCTCCCGCTTGAGCTTGTCTGTGGGCTTGTATCCCCTTCTCGGATAGGTACACCCAGTCAGAGCCCACTTGATGGTGCTGTCCTTGGGATCTACATTGAAAACCTACAGGGTTGTCTGTCTGAGGAGTTACTTTTGGAGAATTTCAGGGTATTTTTAAATCTGAGTATTTTGACCGTTATCCCCAAATTTGAAATTTTAATCTTATTTAGTAATAGTTAAAACAGTTTAAATCAGTTTTGTACGCCAGATAAATGCTTTTTTCATGAACTATTTTTAAGGTATCATGGAACAAAGGGAAGAGTGAGTACTGTAAGTCTGAACTAAGTACCTTTTAATCCTTAACCAGCCCCAAACAGCTTTGGTTCTCATTTTCCTATTTCTAACTACAGGCAATTGTTATGTGTCATAGGGTGATTTCAAGCAGGGGAGAAAAAGGTGATGGATTCAACAAGATTATCTCAGTGCATGGCTCTGTCAGAAATTCTCAATTCTGTTTCCCCTTTTCTTAACTATGCAGAGAATGGCCTTATTTGGAGGTGTTTCTGTCAGTTCATAGTAAAGTATCTTCTGCTGATCTCAATCTTTGCTCTTTCAAAAGCTAGATCTAGGTGTTTTCTCCATGTGTTACCAAACCATGAGATAATTTTGTTTGCATTTTCTGGAACTCTGGGGAATGCGTTGCTTGTTGATAGTTCCTAAAGGTTTCGTGTAGAGAGACTACTTTTATGAATGGAATACAAATTTGTCAAAACCAAATAGTGTGAAAGTTCTAACTTTGTGTTCACAAAGTTGAGTATCATGGGTATCATATAGTAATATTTAGTTATAAAGTATTTAGCTAACATACAAGTAAAATGTTTCACTGCAAAATTTTTATGTATTTGTATTATTATACTTTGTTCTCATTTACCTCACTCATTGACCTTTACCATTAGCCATTCCTACCCCTTGCTGGTCCTTTTCCTATTCCCAAATGGTCCCAATTTCTGACATATATATATATATATATATATATATATATATATATATATATTTAGTCAATCCATATATATATATATATATATATATATATATATTTTCCTTTACTGTCTCATGTTCTCTTTCTCCTCTCTTTTATACTCTTCCTTCCTTCTTTCTTTGCTTCTTTTCCTTTCTTTCTTTGCTTCTCTCTCTCTCTTTCTCCCTTTCTCTCTTCTTTCTTTCTTTCTTTCTTTCTTTCTTTCTTTCTTTCTTTCTTCTTCCTTATTTCTTTTTGTATCCCTGGCTGTCCTGGAATTCACTCTGTAGACCAGGCTGGCCTCAGACTCACAGATCTGCCTACCTCTGCCTCCCATGTGCTGGCTGGGAATAAAGGTGTGCGCCACCACTGCCCGAGCCCTTTTTCTTTTTTTATGAGAAACACATAAATATAGATTTCACATATTTAGAGAACTTGCAGTATTTCTCTCTTTGAATCTGGCTTATTTAATTTAACCTAAAGGCAGATGAGAGATTAAAGGCAAAGGACATGTATAGTATGGAATTCTATCCAGGGATAGAGGAAACCAAAATTATGCTTTTTTCAGAATGGATATAAGCTGATCTCATTATGTCAAACAATACCTAATAACTTGCTGCTGCTTTTAGTCAAACCATCAAATAATATGATAATCATATCATTCATCAACTATTGGATAATAACTCTGGGAACAGCAAGCATTTCCTAAGCACCAGTCCCCCACTACCTACCACAGTGCTTATTAAAAGTCTTCTCTCTTGATTTCAGCCTTCAGAAGTTGACGATTTAGTGATTTCCAAACTGTGAATCCCTTTTTATTTCTTTCTTTGAGACAGGGTCTCACTATATAGCCCCTTAACTTGCCAGGAATTTGCCATATAGATCAGGATGACCTTGAACTCCCAGAGATCTACCTGCCTCTGCCTCTCTGCTGCTGTTTAAGGTATGTTCCATCACATCTGGCAACCCAGACCTTTTGAGTTAGGGCTTTGTGAATAAGTTGACCACTTCTACTTTTGTTGTTCACAAATTTCCTAGGAGATTCTAATGTATCTTCGAATTTAAGAACCACCAGACTAACTTCCTGTGGTGTTATTAGCTGTCCCCAGAAACGATCTATACATCACATAGACGGTTGTCAAATACCTCGTACTTGCCACCTAGGTACTGAGTTAGCCCTGGGAACACTTGCTTTTTCTTCCTTCCTCCCTTCCTCTTTTCCTCCCTTCCTCCCTTCCTCCTTTGCTCCTTTTCTTCCTGCCTATCCCTCCCTCTCTCCCTTCCTCCCTCCTTCTCTGTCTCCTTCCTTCTTATTTTCTTCACCTGTAGCAGATCTGACACCTAAGGAGAAAGCATGGGTTCTGGGTTTTCCCTGAGTGTCATCACAAAAAAGTTATTGCTAATCTGCTGGAAGGCAACTTTTCTCTTCAGTACAGGTGCTGAAGTGGATACAAGAACACAGGCATGGGATAATAATACAATCTTCAAGGCAGTTTTTCTTCATTTCCTGTTCATTCATGCAGAAAAATTTATGTCAGATCTGGTGCCATAGGGTTTCAGTCTCCAGTTAGGAGGCTGAGGCAGGAGGCTCAAAGTTCAAGGACATTCTGGGATAGAAAGTAAGTTCTAGGCCAGCCTGGGAAACTTAGTGAGACCCTCTCTTTAAAAAAAAAAGAAAAGAAGGAAGAAAGAAAGAAAAAGAGAGAGGAAAAAAAGCGAGAAAGAAAGAACAGAGGTTATGGATCAGTGATAGAGCATTTGCTTTACATGGACAAGACCTTGAATTCAATCCCTAGCAACCTAAGCAAGGGAAAAAGAAAAAAAAATCATGGGATGATATAAAAATTGTAGTGGAGTTGGGGGCAGGAGTCAAATCCCTTCACTTCCATGGTTTTAATTTCTTCCTCTGAGACATTATCTTCAACACGAAGATGACTTCTTCTGTACCTTTCTTGTGCTTCTGAGACAATCCCATATAAACCCCAGTGTACTCAGTGCTGGATAATTCTGGAGTTTGATCTTCAATTGTGAAGGTGATGAGAAACCTTCACACTTTGCAGAGTAAGGAAATGCTGTTCTGCAAGCTGTGATTGTGTGGAAAGCCTCTGGCTCTTTGATATCTCCTAGTTTCCCTGGTGTCTGGAAATGCTCTGTGGGTTTTTGTTCTTCTTGGTATTCAGTCATGGTGTTTAATATGTGGGGGTAGACCAGATGTCTTTGGATTGCTTCTGGAACACTTTCTCATTGGGCTCAGCTCCTTTCTGGGTTATACAGAGAGAACTTGATTCAAGGACTTTGGTAGTTTTGTTTTATTCTTTAATTTATACTTCCATTTTTTCATATATCAAATACAGTATTATGGAGAATAGATCATAAAAATGACATTGGCCTTGTTTTCTGTGTTTTCAGAACAATAGCTGATATTTGTTGACCCCTTAAATATGTCATGTCAAATGTTTACCATTCACACACAAAATCTCAATCAATTTAACACCAGCCTTCAGAGACAATACTTTTTCTATTCCTATTTTACAGATAAGAAACTGAAAATCAGCAGGCTGAAAGCAATTTTCTATAGGTTACAACAAAATATTCTAAGTAGGGGAAATGAGATTTATAGTCATTGAAGATATTATCAGTCAAGAGTGATTTTGTTTTACTATAAGGTTCACCTTTGATACTATACTTTCTATATTCTTTGCTTTAACTAATGTATAATGACACATATTCCCTAATTATAACTCTACTATCCCCAAACATCTCCTGTGTTGCCCCTGCTCAATGTTCCCCACCCCAGGTCCTGACCCTGGACATCCCCAGATTTTTTAGTCTGTATAAATTTGCCTCAACCAAAATGTTTTACAACTGGAGTCACACTGAGTGGAGCCTTCTTTGATGGTTCTTTTACACAGATATACAAAGTGAAGTTTTCTCCACAGCTTTTCATGGCCAGATGACTCACTTCCTGTTAGCACTGAAAATAATGGTCACCTTGTGGCTGCTCCATACTTTTATCTTTTCCAGAACTTTTGGTTGCATCCGAGTATTGGTAGTTATTATTGCAGCTTCTGTAAGTTTTTGTATGGACAAAGTGCCTTAAAATATTTGTTATGGCGATACAGCTGTCAATCATCAAGGATTTGTTTGGGGACTGGGCTTGTGATTCCGATGGGCAGAAGCTGATAGGTAGACATTCTGGAAATAGATAAGAGAATAAGCAGGGATTCCTGAGCATTTGTGACAGGCAAACTGCTGGGTGGTTAATGTTATTTTCCTTTAACTACACTGTTAGCTCTTGGTGCCTTCCAGTTGCAGTATGAAGCCTTATAGTCATTTGTATAAAAGTTGAGAAATGGTTTGTATCTTTTCCAAATTCGCAAAGCCAAAAAAAGCCACAATTTGAATCAAATCTGAGGCCAACCAATCTGTTCTTTGTCTTGTCCTATCTGGTTCTTCATTCAAGGGGAAGGGGATTAAAGAAAAGAGTTGATTTAATCGTAATATGCAAAAGGTCTATGTAAAGCTTGAGAACAAGGTTACAGCCAGGCCAAGCATGATGCTGGCTTAGGAGCTGTGGATGAATGTCTCTGAGCTGCGTAGGATGTCTCTGGGCAGTGTGGGAGTATCTCTGGATAATGTAGGATGTCTCTGGGCAGTATGGGAGTATATTTGGATAATGTAGGATGTCTCTGGGCAGTGTGGGAGCATCTCTGGATAACATAGGATGTCTCTGGGCAGTATGGGAGTATCTTTGGATAATGTAGGAGTGTCTCTGGGCAGTGTGGGAGTATCTTTGGCCAGGGTAGGGATGACTGTCTCTGGGCTGAGTATGAGGAGTACACAATGAGAGCAGAAAGTTCTGGGAGCAGGAAGGACCACGTTTTTGCATTTCATAAGACTACCTGAATTCACTAAATTGTTGTTTCTAAGAGACTTCTGAGGATATGCAAATTTCCACTCTGTGTGACCTTTGGGAGAAGGAACAGGATGTTCAGGGCTGCAGTAGATCAAACCAGTGGAGGAAGTCACATGTGCTTTCCTGGCTGCCTCTTGGTATCTCAGTCTCAGAAGATGCCCTACAACATCAGGACGTCAAAAAGATAGAAATCTGTACACACACACACACACACACACACACACACACACACACACACACACTATAGAAGTGTTTTGCAAAGTCAGTCAAAATAATTAAACCATGTATCTAGTGAGTTCAAAGTTGACAAGACAATGTCACACACCAACCAAAAGGTTTCTGGAAGGCCTAGAAGTGTGGCTCAGTGGTAGGACTGGGGAAGCACTCTTCTAGAATGTGAAAGCTTCTGGGCTCAATGCCTAGCACCATAAAAAAAAAAAAAAGGAAGAAACAAGAGAAGAAATCAACTCTAAGGACTTTGAGATCAGAGAGATTGAAGTCAGTTTGTGAACTGGGAAACTTCCTGCTCTCTTCATTTGTAGGTAACTCGTTAACTCGGAGTTGCCACTTTAGTTTTGCTTTTGTGTTTTGAGACACAGTCTTATTGTGTAGTTCTGGTTACCTGGAACTCAATAGAGAGACCAGGATAAACTCCATCTGCCTTTGCCCCCCATGCTGGGATTAAAGGTGTGCGCTATCACAATGGACTAGTTTTATTTTACTTGCTTGGTTGCTTATTTGCTGTTATTGTTGTTTGAGGGAGTTTAAAGACACATACCATGAAAAGCTGGTCTTGAAATGGATGCCCACGGTGTTGTGGTTTTTTTAAAGACAGCAATCTGATGCCTCGGGACCTTGTGATACTTAATCTATGATTACTCATTACTTGCTTGTCTAGTACCAAAACCTAGGAACTGCACATTATGTCGAGCCCTGGGCCTCTGGATAGACTGCTTCTGACAATGGGTATTGGTACCAGCCAGCTCCAGAGCACAGGAACATTTGTCTAGGGAATTATAGCGGTGAGGGTAACGGGTCTTTTGGAGGTCTTCTTCTAGAACAGTTCCTAGAGCACAAAGGAGTAGCACGGAAAGGGGTGGCCAACAAGACTCCCATTTCTATCCAAGTCTGCTTCCCTCCACATGCTCAGCACATTGCATCACTGCTGTTCTGCAGCCCAGGGATTGCAGGGCTCGGGAAAGCCGCCCTTCCTCCCTACGCAGCCTGTTGATTTTAGTTCAGGAAGGCCCAGGATAATATTTAAAAGAGAAGTAGGGGATTCCTCCTGGTGTGTGGGAGTCCCCAGTGGAATCCTCTTGACTGAGGCTAGTAGTCTGCCAGGAGAGTGGGAAGTAGGGATTCCACTGCTCAGGGCATGAAAACAAGTTTCTCCCATGCCTTCTATGAGGACATTCTGCCAAAAATAACCTTGTGGCTGTTATTCCTGGCCGGAACAGTGAGCATTTTTTTTCTATTTTCTTTGTTAGTAGGGAATACACCATATTGAAAAAAGGGTCCCTATTTTTCCTGACCTCAGGCTTCTAATCATTTTTTCCAGAGACAGCCTGGTTTCTTGGTGCCTTCTTTGGGAATTATTCAGTGTGCACAGGGATGTTTCTGCCCCATGTTCCTTCACTAATAGATCTTTAACCTTGCTCCAATTTAAGTTTCTTTGCCTTTATGGCTATCAAATCCTGTGTGTTTTTATCTCCAAGCGTCTTGTCCTTACTGTTTTACTTCTTACTCTCATGTGCCAACTTGGCTCATGTTAGGTTTTTCAAGTTGTTGAAGAGAACGGAAAGATTCAAGGCTTTTGAGTAGCTAATTGGCTGGTGGAATGGCTCAGTGGGTAAACGCACTGACGTCAACATGACAACCGGAGTTTGATCCCCTGAAACTAAGTTGGAAGGAGAGAATTGATTCTATAAAATTGTCCTCTGACATACACTCATGGGCCATGGCATGTACACACACACACACACACACACACACACACACACACACACACACACAATACATAAAGCTAATTAATGAGAAGCTACATGTTTTAAAAAAAGGGCTACATGTTTTAAAAAAAGGTTCGGCAAAGTGGCTCAGTGGGTTCTTGGTGGTTGCTACTGAGCCTAAGCACTGGAGATTGATATGATGAACTCACATGAGACTGACTCCTGAAAGTTGACTTCAGACCTCTACACACACGTACACACACACACACACACACACACACACACACACACACACACACACATTTGCATGCACACACAGTAGCACACACACATGCATGTACACACACTAAATAAATTAATAAATATATAAATAAAATAAGCTGGTTACATGCAAACATATTGCGCTTTTAAGGGTTAGAGAAGGTTGTTTAGCCCCTTGAAAATAGGATGTGTTTACTCCTGTGGAAGAGAAAGCAGACAAAAAACTTCCAGAACTTTCTCTTAATATGTTCTGGGAGTCTGTGCCCCTGGTAGAGTGATTCTCTGAGGGACTTTCTAATGAGTGCTGCTATTTAAATGGAGGATTGGGGCCCTGTGAACCCACATAGTATACCAAAAGAGAGTTTGGCAGGCAGATTTCAGATTCTCGCATGATAGATCAGAATTGCCATTCCCTATCAGAAGAAATGCGTAGCTGTAGAAAACCAAGAGCTGTGTAGCCAGTCTGGGTCAAATCCTCAAAAAAAAAAAAAAAAAAAAAAAAAAAGTTAAAAAAAGCTACTCTCTTTTGTCAAGTATTTTTCCTGTGGGCTGCTGTATCCATTTCACCTTTCTTTTTTTTAAATATTCATTTTTTCTTCTTCCTTAGGTGAAGTATCCTCCAATCCAAAGTCTCAGAGCACAAGTTACCAGTAAGTATTACCAAAAGTTTAATTTATCTTCATGTAGTTCTTTTGTATATCTGTGTGGTACATGTATATCTGTGTTTATGAGTGCATGTGTGTGCATGTGCTTGTGGAGATGGAGGCTGGCACTGGGTGTCTTCCTTAATTACTCTTCAGCTTATATTTGAGACCGCCTTACACTGAAACTAGAGCTCACTAATGGAGCCAAACAGACTGGCCAGCAAATTCCAGGGATCCATTGTCTCTGCCTCCTCAGGGCTGTGCTTCTAGTCATCGCTGTGTCACTGTGTCTTCTTCTTCTTCTTCTTCTTCTTCTTCTTCTTCTTCTTCTTCTTCTTCTTCTTCTTCTTCTTCTTCTTCTTCTTCTTCTTCTTCTTCTT
>NW_004949095.1:10650780-10655809 GCF_000317375.1 Microtus ochrogaster
TTCTTCTTCTTCTTCTTCTTCTTCTTCTTCTTCTTCTTCTTCTTCTTCTTCTTCTTCTTCTTCTTCTTCTTCTTCCCCTCTCTCTTTCTTTTTGGCGTGATGAACTGTACTCAGGTCACCTTGTGCAGCAGATAGCTTACTGACTGAGCTGTCTCCACAGTCTCATGCCCATGCTTTCCCTAGGCTCTTTTCTGTGGTATCTTAACTTTCCTAGAAGACAGGATCTGCCATTTCCTTTAGGCAAGTGTTACATCCCCTAAATTGTTGGAGTCTGAATATTTTTTCAGGGGAAAAGAAGGGATTAGTGACCAATACAGTTCCCGTCTCTGTGCTTAATGTGCCATTCTACTCTTCCCAGACAAGTTTTTTGGGTAGGAATTTTATTTTGTTTTCATCTAAGAATTCTAAGGCTATATGACTGAAAGACTCCTGACAGTTCTATTCTACTCTAATATCATAGTGAGAGCTATGTGTGTGTGTGGGGGGGGGGGTAGCTATACGAAGAAAACACTGATATTTTGATCAAGAGCGTATCGTTTGTGTCCTTGAAACTGCCACTGGAAGTTTCTATATGAGTTATCAAGTATTTATTGAGTTCTCCAAGCTGAATGGGAAGTACATTTTGTCTTAATAAGTCATTCTTATTTTTGATTCAAAGTACAGCTCCCGGGTCTGGTACAAAGTAAGAATTATTGAGCTGGGGTCTACACTGGGGGCCTGTTGTTTCCTATCATCAAGGAGCATGAGCCAGAGTAGGTATATAAGATGTAGTTGGTTAGCCCTTCAAGATAATATTCAGGCTGAAGCAGAGCTATGAGAAACTTAGGCTTTGGAGCTTGTGTAGTGCGAATTTTAGTTGGTCTTCATAATAAAAACCTGGAGTCAGATAAGGGGTTAGTACTGAAAGATCAGAGCAGCAAGACACTGGTTCTGACCTCTGCTGAAACTCAGACCAAAAAGACGATCCTGTCCCTATGAATCCTCAGACTGAATGCTTGCTCCTCGAGACCTCAGATTGAATCTACTTTTTTATTTATGTTGATATCCCCCCCTTTTCTTTTCAGAGTAGACTCAATAATCTACCTTTATCATATCTAGGCTTACTTCTGGAGAGGCCTGGCAAAAAGCTACCAAAGCTGTTGCTTGTCCTGTTCTCTCTTTCTCGTCCTCTCTCTCTTCTTCCTCCTTTTCTTTCTCTGTGGCAGTGACTCTTTCCAAGCTACCTTCCAGGAAATGCTGGTTATAGGAGATAGAAGGAAGAAGCAAGGAACATGGCTGTGTCCCCGGGCTCCCTGTTTCATGGGACTGAGCCCACTTTGATCCCACAAGCACCTGTGCTTGGCTGTATTTCTAAGCTTATTTGACTGCTGGCAAAGACCACTAGACATGCTGTCAGTGAGTCTGATTACTGGTGCTATATAGAAAAATCTGTATTTCATGGTCGGATGGGAAGGCGTAGGAAATGGTTAAGTGTAGTTGCTTTGAGAGCTAATTAAGAGCTGGCAGGACCATGGCAATGAAGGCGCTGTTGTCCCACTGCTAACCTTTGCTGTAGTCTATCCACTCAACTGGAAAGTAAACACTGAAGAGGCCAGCATTTCTTGTTTTTAAAAAATCAGGGAAAATCAAAACCTGTCTTTCCTGCTACATGTCTGAGGTGACAATGGCTGCAACCTCTCTACTTTGTGCACGGGTACAGCAAGTTCCAGACATTGGTACACCACAGTGCTTCCTTGCTTTCTTTCCAAAATCTCCGTCCCTGTTAGTTTTCTCTTCACCTGATCTAGCTGTACTGGAAGGTTCTTTTCTCATATTTTGCTTAGGAATAATCTTGTTTTCAATTCTTTTTAGGATGTGAGAATGGGAGACTATTCATCAGCCTACCCAGGAATGAGTATCAAACCATGGAGGTGAAGAACAACTCAATTGTCATCACCTGTGATGGGCTTTATCTCATCTACCTGAAGGGCTCTTTTTTCCAGGAGGTCAAGATCAACCTTCATTTCCGAAAGGGTCGAAGTTCCATCTCTATGCCTATGATGAACAAGGGTCAAAGGGTTGACTTCACTTTGGTAGCCTCTTTGGGCTTCAAAGATATAGTTTACTTGACTATAAATGCTTCTGATACTTCCTGTGAAAACCTCCAGATAAATGATGGGGAATTGTTTCTTGTCCTGCTAACACCTGGTGGATTCTGTGCCCCTTGAAGATCTTATAGTAACACCATGAACCAGATGCCACTGTGAATTCCACTCCACGGGTGGGCAGGACACAGATTTCTTCTTGGGAGAGATGAGTCCATCCAGTTCAACTGTAGATGTGACCAAATGCAGATCCTACCCCACTTACACTCAGGGATATTTAAAACCTGTCCTGCATGACAGTTGACCTCACAATCCCATGATTGCCTTGAGCCTACTAAGAGACCTTCTGGGAATGAGAAAATAAACGTCTCTTCAAGATGCATTGTTTCTGCTGGTCAGAAGATTATTGTAAAAAACTTTTGTCACTGAAAACCACACTTGGCTACTATTTTCTAGACTTTGGGCATTGTCAAAAGAAAGAGCAAGGAATTGGGGGGGGGGCTATGATTCTGGAAAAGGGCCGTGTCCACCAACCAGTAACAAGTGAAGTGCCCTCTCCAAGGCTAAAGTGATTAATGTTTACATGTTGCCTAAAGCCCTCTCTCATTTCATGGGAGCTCAGAAGGAAGAGCACCCTGTGGAAACCAGGACTGGAAGACAGCTGTTTAAGTGACACTCTGGGACTCTTGCTATTGCATTTCTTTCTTGGCCTCCAAACACATATAATAGAAAACTCCCTTGGAAGAACTCTCCTGCGTCTATGATTCCACCCAAAAAACCTCATTAATGATGGACTAGTTCACCTCTAAGGTTATTTTTATTATACAGAATAATAGTGAACTGGATGTCTCAGGATTTTACAGTCTGAGGACTGGTTTATAAGTTCTCTCTTTCAAAACGTCCATATAAATTTTTGATAAATTTTTACATTGTAGTATTTTCTGGCCATTTTCAATAGCAGATACAACACATCACAAAATCTCTGTAGATGATTCTGTAGCCCCCTAAGGATTACACTGTGTTACAACAAAGCAACTATCTCTTGAACCTCCAGGAAGTTTGAAGTCTATTAATCTTTGTACTAAGTAAGCTAGCTCAGTTATATTTGGATTTGTTTGTCTGATAATTTTATATTTTCTCTTAATTTCTATCTATAATTATATTCCCACTCTGTTTCAATCTGTTATGAAAAGAAGTTGAATAAAAAGGCTACATAAAAGAGTTTGAGCATCAGATAACCATAGGTATTACTACTGGAAAGCCTGCTGTGGGCCACACATTGGGCTGAATGTTTTACATGAGTTACTTGGGGTAAAATATTCTGTGATCTTTGTCTTGGTGACTCAGGAGATTTGTGTGTGTGTGTGTGTGTGTGTGTGTGTGTGTTCAGTTTTGGTTATTGACTATGTTTTGTAAAGTTGTTCTTACCTAATAAGTGACAATTGAAAACACAATTGTTTATAACTATGGGTTAATATTTAAGAAAATGCATGTTTTTCTTTTTAAGTTTGGGATTTAAGTCTGTCTATTTTTATGGATGTGCAGTGCACAGGCCTAGTCTAAGCATCACTGTTCTGTTGGTTGTTGTCTTGAGTGCCATGGCCTCTGCTCTGGAACCTCCATCCCCTGGAGCACACCTGGCCTGCTCCTTTTGTGCTGGCTTCTGTTAACTACTCTGGGATATTGTGAGCATGTGCCAGACTCAGTCACCTACCTGCCTCCATGTGTGGTCTGTGTCTCAGTTCTCTTATGAATTCCTCCAAAGGAACAATTAATCCTGTACTTTACACAAAGAAGACATTCATGGAATGGGAACTGAGTGAGAAAACAGGAGCCAGGAAATCTAAATTTGACACAGTCGCAAAGCAAGTGACCGTGGAGAAATGGCATTCTATTTCTGCATTCTGCTTTCCCTTAGTAACCTGACCAAAAAAAAAAAAAAAAAACATGAAATGTTTAACAGTTTGGAACATTATGTTCATAACATTAGCCTAGGATATCCCACATGCTAAATGTCTCTGTGCTGGGTAACTTTCTCTTTGACTGAATGGAAGCTGGGAATTTTGTGGGGGGTTGGTTTTTGTTCTTTGTTCTTTTGTCTGCTCTTTGCAAGCTACATATTCTCCCTTAGGCTTCTTGATAACTCCATCCCGAAAAGTTACCCACGGTTATCTAATGGCATTGTTTACAGGATGATATAGGGAGGAATCTTTTTTTCTTAATGAAGGTAAAAAAATTCCTTTAATTTTTAAGATATTAACTGTAACTACACACTGTATTAAGTCAGTTTTGGAATGTCGATCATAATATGTTCTTAAGCTTATCAGGTAGTTTCCTGGTTTTAAGCCATAATTTTGTATTCAGTGCATTCCTGACTCTCAGAGAGTATAAATGTTAATGTTAACAATATAGATAATAATACTGTTGGTGTTTACATGGATAAAATAAAAGACCTTAGAATCCACTGATGCTTAGAGTGTTGTTTTTCTTTGTGTTTCGTTTCAACATATCCTGATTAGTTAATTTTTCATAAGCACAAGGAGGAGGCAAGCTTTCTGGCTTCCTTACCTGCTTCTGTCCAGGGGATGGCTGAGCTGGAAGTCAGGGCCCTTGCTCACAGTTCAAGGTTTCTGGCTATGCAGGGTCCTTTCAAGCATACAGGGGCATACAGGGCTTTTCATCTCATGTCTAGCCATGGATAATCTGAGAATGAGGTCCCCTCTGCCTGGTAGCAATGACTTGCTGTCTCAAAAGGAGGTCACAAGTATGAGTGGCTTTTGTGACATAGTATGGCCACAGGAATCTTGGTGCCACCTTGATATTTATGACTGTCTCTTCCCTAAGTGCTCTTTAGCCTTAGCTTCTTTGGACTCCCCTTCCCTTCCCCTTTTCTCTTTCTTTTTCTTCTTCCCTCTCCTCCCTTCCCTCCCCCTCCTCCCTTCCCT